>NC_064926.1:469990260-470293290 GCF_023897955.1 Schistocerca gregaria
TATCGATATAAACCTGTCCAGGCGATAGCAGCGTCACCTGGCGAAGGATGAGTGCTAGTCAGACACACGCACGGTGTGTGTAGTACCAGACAGCGTGCTAACCGTGTGTAGGTTGGGGTGGCGCGCGATCTGAGTCTAACCGAGAGTAAAGTGTGATGGCCCGGAGGCTCCACACTAGCAAATCGGAAACTGTACGATTTTTCGGGTTTCCGAGAAGTGCTGTGGTGTCTTCAGCACATGGTGACACCACGTCCAGACGTCGTGGTGCTGGGCGGCCACCCCTCATTACACATGTCGGATGTCTTAGCCTTGGCAGACTATTGAGTAAAAGTGTGTCGGAACACACTGTGCCCCGAACACGCCTAACGATAGGCCTCTGCAGCCGACTACTCAACCATGTGCAAATGTTAACACCAGCATATCGGCATCTACGACTGAAATGGGCACTGACGCCAATGGACGTTGGCGCAGCGCCAAAGCGTTGAATGGTCTGATGAATCCCGGTACCTTCTTCATCATGCCGATGGAAGGACGCGAATTCCTCGTCTCCCCGGGCAACAGCCTCCTGGCACCTGTGCTGCGGGAGGGAGAGGAGCTGGCGGCACCTGCATTATGCTCAGGGGAACATCCGTGTGTCCAGTGGAGCTCATGCAAGGCACCATGACGGCCAAGAAGTATCGTACACTAGTTGCAGATCATGTACACCCCTCCATAACGATCATGCTTCCCGACGGCAGTGGAATTTTTCAACAAGATAATGCGCCATGTTACAATTCCAGGAGTGTGATGGAGTGGTCGAGGAACACAGAGGCGAATTCCAATTGATGTGCTGCCCTTCCAACTGTCCAGATATGGACACGATCAAAGGCTTCAGGGATGTGATTGAACGCTGTGTCAGAACTCATCGCCCCTCCCCGGATTATACGGGAATTAGGTGACTTGTGTGTGTACATGTGGCGCCGACTCTCTCCAGAGACCCGCCAAGGCCTCACTGCTTCCATGCCACGATGCGTTGCCGCTGTTATCCGTGCCAAAGGTGGACACACCGGCTATTAGGTAGGTAGTGTTAATGCTGTGGCTGATCAGCGCAGACAGTCGTTTTTACCTCACTCTGTTTCCTAGTTGAACAAGAAAAGAAATGGCTAGTAGTACCCTCCACCACACACTGTAAAGTCGCTTGTGGAGTATGTATTTAGATGTAGATTCTACCACCCGCTCTAGTTGTTTTTGTATCGTGATTTTGGGCTTTTCTCTTTTTCCTCGTTTTGCACTTTTTGTTATGAATTGAAGGGTTTCGTGTAAGAAAGAGGCAGCTCAACTTTTTCCAGTTTGTGAAAAATTAAAAAAAAACTTTTAAAAATTCAGTTTTCACCAAAACGAAAAACTTGTCAGCCTTGTTTTACGCTATGGGGTATCTAATACTGCTGACGAGAATACACACAAATGCATGCACTCAGGTACGTGCAATAGAGTTTTCAATTTTTGAGCTGCCTCCGTTTTGTTCCACAGTGAATGAAAAACTTTTTGTAGGACCATTTTCTTCAGAATTAACTATATTTCAGTTTTAAAAAAAATTTATTAATAAAGAAAGTACATTATTGGCATAATACATAAATTCTACAGTTCTTCTTCAGTCTTCTAGCTCCCCTTCAGTCACCTCAGGATCGTTTGAAGCAACTGACATCAACTGGTCGTAAAACCACATTTCGCTTTGCCCAACATACTTTCTGGCCAGCTCTTTGACATCTTTAAACTTAAGGCCTTTACGCAGGAGGAGACAATCCTGAGCTTCATGAAGGTGGCCCATTGTTATGAGACTCGCAGGTCCTTGGTTGCAAATCTGAGCATTATGGAAGACAGTCATCCCTACGGTCGCACTGCATTGAATAATCCGTTTACCGATGTATAGTTGTTCACAGAGGAATATTTTGTACTTAGTGATTAAATATTTTCCTCTTTTCATGTTCGATAATGATACGTAAGGGTTCTTTACAAAAAATTTCTTCAACGTGTCAACAAAGTGGAAAATAAATCTCTGGTCCACTTCAGTGACATGAAACGCGCGATGTTTACACCGGTCTGCTGAACAATACGTAACACAACCTCCTTCCTGACATTGTTTGGGAGAGGAACGAGGCAGCTTCCGGAGCTGCCTCTGTTTTCATGCAAACTCGTAGTACAGGCAGCTCCAACAGTTGGATTTCTCTGAAACTAGTGGGTGGAGCTACTTCTTTTTTGCACCAAACAAAGGGGCTCTTTTTCTGTATGTGATAGAATGTTCAACTCAATAGAGGCAAAACGTGTAGCCGCCTCCTTCTTGCGCCAAACCCCTCAATTTTCTACATTTTATTTAGTTTTATTTAAGGGGGGTAGGAGCAGGAGAGGCACCACGGGACATTTTAATTTCCACTGTCTATACTTTTACAAATAAATTCATAAAACTTTAACAGCATGACCAGGAAGGATTCAAGATTCATACTCATAGCAGTGGAAGCTCAAAAACGTAACAAAACACATTTTTTTACATGTGAAATTCCATCATTTTTTCACTTACTACTGGCTGCATTTGTTGCTATACGTACACTTTTCTTCGTAAGTAAGAAAGATTCGTCGATGACTTTTGCACAGCATACAAACCATAGTTACAGGTGTACGAAACTCTAAAAGTTATTTAATTCATGAAAAAATGAATGAACTGTTACAATTTGAACTTCATGTTTAGGAAAAATTCAAGTTTAATAGTTTATTATTTCAATTTTTTCCACAGTTTTTTAATAGATTTGGAAAATTCTAGAGTTTCATACACGTGTAACTACTGAAACTTCCTGCCAGATTAGAACTGTGTGCCGGACCGAGACACGAACTCGGGACCTTTGTGAGGACGGGGCGTGAGTCGTGCTTGGGTAGCTCAGAGGTAGAGCACTTTCCCGCGATAGGCAAAGGTCCCGAGTTCGAGTCTCGGTCCGGCACACAGTTTTAATCTGCCAGGAAGTTTCATATCAGCGCACACTCCGCTGCGGAGTGAAAATCTCAAACTGTAACTACTGTTTGTATGCTATGAAAAATTCATCGAAGAATCTCTCTTACTCAGGAAGAAAAGTGTAACAATAGCAACAAATGCAGCCAGTAATAAGTGAAAAAATGATGAAATTTCACATGTAAAAGAAAGGTATTTTGCTACGTTTTTGAATTTCCACTACGATGAGTGAGGGTCCTCAATCCTTCCTGGTCATGGTGACAAGTTTTACGAATTTGTTTGTAAAAGTATAGACAGTAGAAATTAAAATGTCCTGTGGTGACTCTCCTGCTCCAAGTCGGCCCGTTTAAGTCCTACCCCCCTTAATTTAGTTTTCTTTATTTATTGATATCCTAAATATACATACGTTTCTCAAACAAGCAAAAAATCAAAGTATGTGCTTACGATTTTTGACGACGAGTGTAGCATCAGATTGCATGTCCTTCCTGCTATTATTCTGTGGCCACACACTGGAAATATCGCCATACACTGTGTACATTCGTTCAGTATGTGGATCAACAGGCAGTGGTAGGGACGTGACGCTGAGTGCAGCTGACACCAGACGCCCGAACGGCGCCCACGAGACGGTCCGGGTTGTCGCGTTTTATCGGCAGTACAGCGCCGGGACGTCAGCTTCGCCAGTGGCGCTGGCGCCAGTCTGCCGGTCGTAAAAGCGACCGGGCTGGCTCTGCGCTCACGGCCGCTGATTGGCCGTCTGCACCGCGGGGCGCCGGCTCAGCTGCGAGCTGCCCCTGGGTCCCACGTCTCCAGGGGAGGCCGCGACCACCCTCTGTACCTTTTACCATCTAACACTCCCTGTTACACTGCCTCGTAATCCAGATACACTTAAACATTAATACTTCTGACATAATCTGTTCATTAAGAGCTATAATCTGTTTTAAATGCTGACAGTAAGACAAGAGTTACTCTCATAAACTGTGTAAATGTAATGAGGCAGCGTAACTCTGCGACGTGCCGGGGATAGCAGTGTATTTAACACTAAATTCTTCTAGAATCTTCATATGGAAATGACGCTCTAAGCTCCCCCTTTTCATACTCTGACTTTTTCTGTTGCACATGGATTAAGAATAAACGCAAACTGACAGTAATCGACCCTGCAAGTGGAGTAGAAAAGAGTTTGGCACCTGCAATAATTTAAATGGATAGAAAGTAATTAGGTAAATGAAAGTTTCATTAGGTAGTGAGAAATGAAAGGGTTGCTTTACCGATTCACAGAATGAAAGTTCTGTACAAAATAACAATTTGATTTATTATGCCTAAACTCAAACAAATAAACAAAACACATGAAACATTTACAATACATCAAATTGGATACTCAAATAAATGCTGTGAAGGTGAAGTTGACCATAAACGAGATTGTGACATTTATGACCAAGTGATATGTGGAGCCAATTTCTTGCAACTCATATCTTAAGAGAAACACCCAGCCAACCCAACATTACTGCTACAGTAGTGAGAACTCAGACAATGAACACCCAAGACAGAACAAAGTTAGAAAAGACGAACATGCACGCTCTGCTGAGCTCTGATTATCACCTAGCAAAATTCCCTGATTTGCCGGTGCTGCGGACGTACATTACCAAGCTGTCTTCTTAACTGCAAGGACACGATCTGGCATACCGGAGGCGACGGCTGGTTGCTTCGACGTCCCGTCGTGGTGATGATAATGTCGCGAGTATAGCCCGAAACAAATTATTCTGGTCTGGTTGTTCCAGACTAAAGACTTCCTAGCAACACAAATAAGCCTATGAGGGAGACGACGAAGGCTCGCTACACAAGCACTGACGGTACAGTGAGTGATTTTTAACAAGAGAAGTCACACAGTAACTCCGATACAGTCAACTTTAGCCAAAATTGCTCAAGACGGGCAACTTAGGCCGCTTGTACGCAGAACGATCAATTACTAACTGTACTCGGAAAGTCGAAACTTCAGCAACTTCATCAAACAGTTACAATTAAATGAAAGTATATTAGACAGTCAACGGAAGGCAGGCTGTCCAGAGCAGCGAGCGCTCAGTCTTGAAACCTGCTCCGACCGAGAGCCGACTCTCTCAAGAGCACCCATACAAGCCGAACACAGAACATTACCGCCCCCACCACAGTTGTCGTGGTTAAACGTTCCAATCAGCAACTTGAAAACCGGCGGAAAATTCCCCTTTATTGCCGACGCAGTACTATTCCACCAATGGAGATACTTGGCGCCAATTTCTGCGCCGATTTTGCTACGTCACGGAGCTATTCCCTGGGCAAGACAATCACAGCTATGATTTTGCAGAAAACGCGGGAATTTGCCCGCCAACGCTCCTTGGGAACACAAGTCATTCCCACGGCTCGCTGGTAGCCCACCAGGAAGTGTTTTCACTAACTTTCTGCGAAGTAACGGAATCTCTAGCCCAGCCGCTCCGTCAGGTCCCTCTGGGCATGTCGCACCCGCTCTTATGACAATGTCGGGGTCTGGACAGCATCCACTCGACTCCCTCACACCCGTCGGCTTAACCCTTTCAAGATCTCCCGCGTGACGAGAGACGCTGCGTGGGAATTCCGCGTGTGAAGGAATAGTGACTTTTTACCGGATGCAATTAGAGAGGAAAATCGAATTACTCAGAGTAAGATAGAAATATGAGAAGGGGCTCATGCCACCTCTCAACTCGTGGCGTAAAACTTACCCTGACTATATCCATCTACTCATGGCGGGCTAGAACTCGACAGTAGGGAAAGGAAGAGATGGAAAAATAGTACATGATATGGTATGGGGTCATAACCCTTGGTTTAAGAATCATGAAATAAGCTTTATAATCGATCACCTTCTAACACTGCCGTTTTTAAATAGATAACCGGCACCTAATATATTATCAGTTCTAGCATATGTTAAAATTATCTCAGCTGTTTCACTAAAAGAATTCATACAATTTTGTATACGATGTATTATATTTCAGGCTAAAATGTATAAAAAAGAAATTAGGCTGTTACAATAGTTATGTACTAACAGTTAAAATCACTCCTCTTTTAAAAATAATTGAAATTAGAAAATTTGTGGCATACTTAAAATTCATATTATTAATTTCATTATCTAACGCTAGTCATTAAATTTATTTCTAGAGTGATTTACAAAATAATCCTATAATTTAGCGAAGATTCTCCTTTCGTACAGAAAGTTCATAAACTCCTTTGCTTTGTAAACGCTTTGGAGTAATGTGAGTACCGCAGAGAGTACGAGGTGGTGAGCTTGTCTCTGATGCAAGTAGACGTTTTCTAAGTTTGTCACCAACTATGTAACTACTGTTTTTTTTTGTATATGTAAAACGTAAAAACGGTGTGACGTTGAAAGATGTGATAAAGAATAAGATTGAAGAATAATACAGGGTTCAAACGGCTCTGAGCAGTATGGGACTTAACATCTATGGTCATCAGTCCCCTAGAACTTAGAACTACTTAAACCTAATTAACCTAAGGACATCCCACAGCACCCAGCCATCACGAGGCAGAGAAAATTCCTGACCCCACCGGGAATCGAACCCGCGAAACCCGGGCGTGGGATGCGAGAACGCAATAATACAGGCAAATATTCATGAGTTATTTAGTCATCAAGAACCTACAAATCGAAATTTCAGCTGCAAGAATGTACCCCTATGCGGGGCCTTGAGCCTTCGACAACAATAACGAGGTAATGAAGATAAGTAAAAGTTATTCTTTTGCATATCTTAACGCCTCTCTAAGCTTTCAAAATTTGCGCAAAGACAGAGAATTTTAATAATGATGTGTGAGAGGGTAAGATTAAAGTTTGTATATGTGGAAGAGACCTGGAAACACAGGAAGGTTTCAGATTGATTGTATAATAGTACGACAAAAATGACGGAACTAGATTTTACATTGTAAGACATTTTCAGAGCAGATGTGAACTCTGGTCACAATTTATTGGTTGTGAACTCTAGATTAAAACTGAGAAATGGTAGGAATTAAGAGAAATGGGGCCTGGATGAGTTCAAAGAACCAGAGGTTTTTGAGACATTCAGAGGGAACAGTGGGGAACGATTGACAAGAACACAGAAAGGAAAACAGTAGAAGAAGAATGGGTAGCTTTTAGAGAGAAGAAATAGTGAAGGCAGCGGAGGATCTGGTAAGTAAAAAGTTGAGAAGAAACCCTTGGGCAACAGAAGATATATTTTAACTGATGAAAGGCGAAAATCTAAAAATGCAGCAACTGAAAAAGGCGGACGGGAATGCATAATCCTAAAAAATGAGACATTTACAAGTACAAAATGACTTAGCAGGAATGGCTAGAAGGCAGATTTACGTATTTAGGAGCGTGTATCACTCGGAGAAAGACAAATACTACCTACAAGAAAGTTAGAGAGATCTTTGAAGAAAAGAGAACCACCTGTATCAATATCAAGAGCTCAGATCGAAAACCAGTCCTTAGCAAAGAAGGGTAAGAAAAATGATGAAAGGAACACATAGAGGGTTACACAAGGGAGGTGTACTTGAGGACAATATTGTGGACTTGGAAGAAGACGTTGATGAAGATAAGATGGGAGATATGATACTGTGTGGAGAATTTGACAGAGCGCTGAAGGATCTAAGTCGAAACAAAGCCCCAGGAGTCTAGAACATGCCGTTAGAACTACTGATAGCCTTGAGAGTGCCAGCAAAACAAACCTTTTCCATCTGGTTAGCAAGATTTATTAGACAGGCGAAATACCCTCTGACTTCGAGAAGAATATAACAATTGCAGTTACTATGAAAGCAGGTGCTAACACATGTGATTATTACCGAACTACCAGGATAATAAGTCACTGCTACAAAACAGTAACAAGACTTATGTACAGAAGATTGGAAAAACTGGTAGTACCCGACCTCGGGGTAGATCAGTTTCGATTCCGGAGAAATGAAGGTACACACGAGGCAATACTAACCCTACGACTTCTCATAGAAGCTAGCTTAAGGAAAGGAAAACCTACATTTATAGCACTTGTAGACTTGGAGAAAGCTTTTGACAACGTTGACTGGAATGCTCTATTTCAAATTTTAAAGGTGGCAGGGGTGGGGGTTAAAACACAGGGAGAAAAAGGCTATTTACAAATTTTACAGAAACCACAGTAAAGGATACAAACAAAAATTTGGAATAGGAATTAAAGTTCAGGGAGAAGAAATAAAAACTTGGCGGTTTGCCGAAGACATCGTAATTGTGTCAGAGACAGCAAAGGACTTGGAAGAACAGATGAACGGAATGGACGGTGTCTTGAAAGGAGGATATAAGATGAACATTAAACGAGAGTAATGGAATGTTGTCGCATTAAATTAGCTGATGGCGAGGGAATTAGATCAGAAAATGAGACGCTTAAAGTAATAGATGATTATTGCTATTTGGGCAGCATAATAACTGATGATGGTAGACGTATATGGGATATAAAATGTACATTTCCAATGGAAAGAATAGAATTTTGTTAACATCGAGCATAGATTTAAGTGTCAGTAAATCTTTTCTGAATTTGTTTGTATGGAGTGTACCCTTGTATGGAAGTGAAACATGGACGATAAACAGATTCGATAAAGAGAGAATAGAAGGTTCCGAAGCCTGGTGCTAGAGAGGAGAGTTGAAGATTAGATGGGTAGATCACGTAACTGATGAAGATGTACCGAATAGAATTGGCGAGAAAATAAATTTGTGGTACAGTCAGAATAGAAGAAGGGATCGAGTGGTAGGACACACTGTGAGACATCAAGGGCTCACTAATTTGTTACTGGAGGAAAATGTGGGTGGTAAAAATGGTAGAGGGAGACCAAGAGATGAATGCAGTACACAAATTCAGAAGAATGTAGGCTGCAGTATTTACTGGGATATCAAGAGGCTTGCACATGAGAGAACAGCATGGAGGGCTGCATCAAATATTCGGAAAAAGACCACCACAATAACATTTTAGAATGAGAGAACTTAGCAACTTCCAACAAACTTTACACATCATTTCAAACCGACACAAAACTTATTCTCGCTAAGCCACCCTCCCTCCCCCCTCCAAATAAACACAGTAATGAAAAGAAAAAAATGTTCGAATGTGTGTGTGAAATCTCATGGGACTTAACTGCAAGGTCATCAGTCCCTAAGCTTACACACTACTTAACCTAAATTATCCTAAGGACAAACACACGCGCACGCATGCCCGCGGGAGGACTCGAACCTCCGCCAGGATCAACCGCAAAGTCCATGACTGCAGCGCCTTAGACCGCTCGTCTAATCCCGCGCGGCAGTAATGAAAAGAAAAGAAGCTTATCGCGTAGTATCTTTTTTCACTGTTCATGCTGTAAAGCTTCAGCGTCGGACAAGACGCTTTAATTTATTACTTTTTTACTGCTAACTCTGTTCGCACCACGGTTTGCGGATAACAGCTACATGTGTCACTGAATGTACCTATCAAACGATATCCTCGTACGACACAGTGTGTTGGAAATATGACGCCATCAGCACAAACAGCTTTTCCTAAAATGGAACGCGTCGTCAAATATTTAACACGTTTACTCATCTGTCGTTAGACGTTTGAGGCTCTACATGGGAGTTCGATTCCTTAACCCTAGCAATACCAATGCGTTCTCCATAATTCATATTACCAACAGGGGTGGGATGTACATCCACACCAATGAAACTCGAAAAAATAAAATTCGTTATTTGTTGTTGACCTATACCAGTAACATACGTTTTCAAAACACACTGATATGAAAGTAGTATCCAGAACCGGAAAACATCTTTTAGCATAATATTAACAATATCAACATATTTTTCTCACGGGGAGATACTTTATGCCCACAGAAAAAAATTTAAAAAATGTTAATTTTGGTAACTGTTGTTGATTTTTACCTACAACATACCAATTAAAGACATACTGATGTTTAGGTGTGGTTCTGAACCTGTTAATATTGAAAATGACATTCATCAGGGAAGTGATATCTTCTCCCAAGTCTTTAATTTTTGGGTTGGCATTAACTGAAAAATTTAAAGTTTTTAAGGAATCTGAGACAAGGTTTCATTAAAATCAATAAATATTTTTATCAAAATTTTAAATTATGGAGTAATGACTAGATTACAGTATTTTCTGAAGGTGGGCATAACGTATCCCACCCCCCAGCCCCCATCCCCACTGGTACTGCGAGGATTAAGGAATCAGTGATGGGGAGGGTTATTGGTAGAAAGATAATTATGGGCTAAGAAGTGAACACCGCGGATTCCTTGTACTAAATACTCTAAAAATATCCAAAAACAACATAAGAAATTTTGTCAGTTGCGATCTGGCTCAAGCTATGTTGGAGTAGTGACGACCGAAAGGGTATTGTTGCACCAGTAGCGGAATAGAAATTTGGAGAGATCGGTGCATACTCGGAAAAAGAACTAATTGTTCACATCTTGCACGCAGTTCACAGCGACGATGAAAACAAGACACCTGGAGAAGAGAAACACACGCCCTGACAGCCTGAATCACCACAGCGTAATTCAGCAGACAGGAGACATCTCCGAGGGACTATAGGGAGTGAGTGACATACACAGAGACAGAGACAGAGACAGAGACAGAGAGAGAGAGAGAGAGAGAGAGAGAGAGAGAGTGTTGAGGGGTGGGGCCTGGGAGAGAGTGGGCGCGAATAAACATTAAGGGGGCGAAACGTAGGCGGTCACAAAAAGCACTGGGGCATATTCCAGAGATGAAAAGAAGATTAATGAGCGCGAGGATAATGGTGGCGTCAGGTGAGCCGGGCAGAGAGAGAGATAAAGGAAGCAAAATATTATCGCATCAGCAGTGCCCTGCTGCAGCGATAAGCCTACAGAGCGGACTGCTGGAAAGGAAACTTTCCCAGGATGGGACGCCCGGCTCGGCAGCGTGTGGTAATGCGATTAGCGCGGGCAATGGAACGCCGCGATAAGTCAGCTGCTGAAGTAAGCTAAGGTAAGGTTCAACTTTGGCCGATAACAGTAGCCTGCTCGCTGGGGAAGGTTGGAGTGGCAGCTCTCTTGCAGATTCGTCGCTCTGATACCACAGTCGGAATGATGTCACTTGCTCGAGCTACGGTCGCCGGACACTGCTAAGCAAAGTTGATGTCATTGGAGCACATATGAAAAGGGGAGCTGATCGTGTAGCCCTCTTTCGTATTCTTCACATTTGTAGGACCTGAAAGACAGTGCCCTGAAATCAGTTTCCTAAGGCAGTACGACGCACTTCTTAAAAACACTGAAGATCGAGTTTGAAGGTTTCTTATTAATTGTAATTGTACTTATTACGAATCAAACGCACCATCATCTGAATCAAATTACAAGTCCTTTTACAATCATCGAACATTTTTAATAAACATTAAACTAGAGACAGGGGCGGACGAAGTTATGGAAAAAGAAACAAGAACACAGCACTAATACGCTGTAGGAAACCGTTGGCATTCAAAACAGTTTCCAGTCATCTCAGAATGAATGGATTCAGGTCCTGTATGGATTTCAAGTGAATCTTATAGAATTATTCCGGAAAAATAATGGCAAGTTCAGATAACAATGATGGAGGACTATAACTGTAGCCCTCATACACACTCCTCTCCAAAGTAGACCACAAAGTCTGAATAATATCAAGATCTGTTGACTCCGGTGGACAGGGCAGATGCGACAAACAATCCTCGCGCTCACAAAATCAGTCCTGGACGATGCTAGCATCGCGAACATTGACTTGAAACACGTAATCACCACTGCGGGAAAACATTGTGACATGGAATGAACCTCATCATCCAGAATGCTCAGATAATCCTCGGCAGAGACCTTCCACATTAACAGTGGGGCCCATGAAATACCTCGATGTGGCTGACCAAATCATCAAAGAAACCCTGCCGTGCTTCACTCTTGGGACGTAAACTCGACTAGAAATTGGAAACGGCGAAACTACACTCGTCCTACCGAATGAATTTCTTACATTGCTCCATAGTCTACATCGCATGGTTTCGGTACCACGTTTTCCTGATACGGATATTTACGTCACTACTGGTTGGTTTCTGAATTCCAGGTCGTCCTGCAATAATTACCTGTTTTGGAGCCCCCTTCGTGCCGTTTCGGTACTGAATTAACCGGAGGGTGCGAAATTCAGTTCTCCAATGACTTTTGCAGTTGTCGTCCCCTTATTTTGGGTCACAATTCCATTCAACGATGGTCTCTCAAGGTCACTCATCACACACATACTTTCGCTTTGTGACATAGCGGATGTTCTTTTCCTCTTTTCCTGTATGCGGTATAAATCTTCAATACGGTGCCTCTCTAAACACCGGGAACTTTGACTAACGTTGTTACGAGATTACCCACCATACGACCACCAATAATTTACTCAGGTCAGAATTCATTAGATGCAACATAATGCTCTCACAACCTCATAGAACACTTTTCTTACCATGACTAACACTTGCAAGCTATTGAGGACATTGCACACGTGCCGTTCGCGAATAAAAAAAAAAACAGGCAAACCTGCAAGCTTGGCTAGCATCTTCATTTATATTCAAGCATGCGTTTCTCGTGGTGTTTTCATATTTTCCTCCAAATCTGTTCTGTTCGGTAGCAACGCACAAGCAGTACTGATCGTACAATTTTTCTTAGAAGAGAGTTTGAAGAAAGGCAAATCAAAGTTTAAGGCATTTTCAGTTTTAGAAACATTTTTGGCAATGTGGACTGAACTACTTTTCAACATACACAGTAAAAAGTTACTTACAACTTGTAGACAAATAAAACTGTAGCTCTATGAGTCGAAGGATATGAAACTGAAGCCTTAGTTGGGAAGGACTGAGACAGGATTTTCTGTATTCTTTGTGTTATTCAGTCCGCACGCTGAGGAAGCAGTAAAGAAAATGAAGGAGAAAATGGGAAAGAAAATTAAAGTTTAGAGTGAAGAAATAAAAACTTGAAGATTTCGATAGCATTAATTGCTTCAGAGATGCAGAACACTTTGGAGAGTAGCTCAAATGGTTCAAATGGCTTTACACACTTTGGGACTTCTATCTGAGGTCATCAGTCGCTTGACTTAGAACTACTTAAACCTATCTAACCTAAGGACATCACATACACCCATGCCCGAGGCAGCATTCGAACCTCCGACCGTAGCAGCAACGCGGTTCCGGATTGAAGAGCCTAGAACCATTCGGCCACAGCGGCTGGCGGAGAGTAGCTGATTGGAATGGATAGTGTATTCGAAAGTGATTATTAGATTAATGTAAACAGAAGTGTGAAAAGAGTAATAGAATGTAGTCGATTTAAATCTCGTGATACTGTGGGAATTGGAGGAGTACATGAGAAAATAAAACTAGTATATTTGTTCAGCTATTTAGGCAGCAGAGTAACTTATGTTGGCGGAAGTACGGAAAATAGACAGAGCAGACTTGCCGATAAGAAGAAAAGCATTCCTGTAAAATTGGGCTTTGTTAGCATCTAATATAAATAAATGGATGTGTTTGGAAGTCTTTTCTGAAGGTAATTGTCTGGAATGTAGTCTTGTACGGAAGTGAAACTTCGGTGATATGAAATTCAGATAAGACGATAGAAGCTTTTGATATGTGGTGCCATAGAAGAATTCTCAATATTAAGTGGGTAAATCGCGTAGTGAATAGAATGTATAGAAAAGAAATTTGTGGCATAACTTGACTAAAAGGAGGTCTCTATTGATAGGCACGTCCTGAGGCATCAAGGAACTGTCATTTTGGCAACGGAAGGAAGTGTGGGACATGAGAATTGTAGAGACAGAGACCAAGGCTTGAATATAGTAGACAGGTTGAAATGGATGTAGGATGTTGGTTGTGGTAGTAATGGAAAGATGAAGAGGCTTGCACAGGACAGACTAGCAAGGAATGCTGCATCATACCAGTCTTTGGACTGAAGACCACCACCACCACCACCACCACCACCACCACCACCACCACCACCATCACGTTAGCCCAGAAACAGCCAGGAAAATTACTACGGCTGTGGACAGAGGTTGCTGGAAACCGACGAACTACAAGTTTTAACTTATGAAAAAGCGGTCACACTGTCAGTGTGCTAGTGAATTTGTGCACATGCAGGTATGTTTTTGGTACAGAGGTCTTATTTATTATGTGTGATTTTGTAAACAGTTTCTGATCGTAGCGAATTATCAGCTGTGTGCGAATGTTTCGAATAATTGTTAACATCATCGTATCAAGTAACTCATTACCATAAATGGTCTTAAACATTTAATCGCTCCATATTTTACAGTATATCCTTGTTTTCAATTAAAAGAGATGTTTTGACATCCAAAGCTGTAAGTTGAAATTAACGGGAAAATGTCGCTGAAGCAATTCTTACTGTTTTTTCGTAGCGCCTTCGACTGCGTCAAATATGAGCTTTAAATTGGAGTGCTGCAACGCTCGATGTTTGACCGGTCACGGCTCGTCTGCTGACGTGGGGACCGAGCCGCTGGTGTCCGGCCCCATTCCACATTGATGAAGATGCAAAGTTAGTTCTTTTTGCTGATGATACAAGTATAGTAATAACATCCAAAAGCCAAGAACTAAGTGATGTAATTGTAAATGATGTTTTTCACAAAATTATTAAGTGGTTCTCAGCAAACGGACTCTCTTTAAATTTTGATAAAACACAGTATATACAGTTCCGCACAGTAAATGGCACAACTCCAGTAATAAATATAGAATTTGAACAGAAGTCTGTAGTTAAGGTAGAATTTTCAAAATTTTTAGGTGTGTCCATTGATGAGAGGTTAAACTGGAAGCAACACATTGATGGTCTGCTGAAACGTCTGAGTTCAGCTACGTATGCTATTAGGGTTATTGCAAATTTTGGTGATAAGAATCTCAGTAAATTAGCTTACTATGCCTACTTTCATTCACTGATTTCGTATGGCATCATATTCTGGGGTAATTCATCGTTGAGTAGAAAAGTATTCATTGCACAAAAACGTGTAATCAGAATAATTGCTGGAGCCCACCCACGGTCATCCTGCAGACATCTATTTAAGGATCTAGGGATCCTCACAGTAACCTCACACTATATATATTCCCTTATGAAATTTGTTGATAATAATCCAACCCAATTCAAAAGTAATAGCAGTGTGCATACCTATAACACCAGGAGAAAGTATGATCTTCACTATGCAGGGTTAAGTCTGACTTTGGCACAGAAAGGGGTAAATTATGCTGCCACCAAAGTCTTTGGGCACCTACCAAACAGCATCAAAAGCCTGACAGATAGCCAACTAACATTTAAAAATAAATTAAAAGAATTTCTAGATGACAACTCCTTCTACTCATTGGCTGAATTTTTAGATATAAACTAAGTAAAAAAAAAAAAACAAAAAAAAATTAATCATTAGTGTCATGCAATATTTTGTGTAATGTAATTTCTTGTACAGACATCTTTTATTAACCTGACACGTTCCACATCATTACGAAGTGTCGTATTCATGATCTATGGAACAACTATTAATCTAATCTAATCTAATCTACGACTCGGCTCGGTCACGTGCTCGCCCCATGTCTGTCGTCCGGATTCCGGACACGCGGAAAGCCGAGCATGGCCGGTCACCGCTGACGTCTCACCTCGCCGCGCCCCGGCTCGCTGCACTGGAATCCTACAAATCCAACGCCACTCTCTCTCTCTCTCTCTCTCTCTCTCTCTCTCTCTCTCTCTCTCTCTCTCTCTCTCTCATACACACACACACACACACACACACACACACACACACACACCAAATGTATTTATCTGTGTCTCTCTCTCTCTTTTAATACAAAAGTAACTTTTCCAAGAACGTAACACAGCTAAATTTATAAAGTAAAATGATACTTCAATACAATCGCGGATAGAAGACGAGTCTCATTTCCAAACAGAAGATATATTTTTCCTTTCATTAACAAGAAACCTTAAGTTAGTACTGTCCCTGTAATGTAGAAGACAACCATCTTCATAAAGAAAGCGTACAAAGAACATTAAACATTCAAAGATTTAACTTGTCATACTTTTCACTTGTTTGCAACAGAAACATAATTATAGTCATTGTTGATCAGAAGTAAATCATTACCGCGTTCCGGATTTAATTGGCTGCGGCGATTTGTTGGCAACATGCCGACTTTACTTAAGCATCTTTCACTAGGTGCGCTTGTTGCTGGGATACATAAAATACGTCTTGTAACTGCAGCCAGGCCTGGCAGATCTGTTTCATGTCTGCTCCACCACTTTAAGATGTCATCATCATCTCCGGGGTGCATTAAATTTACAGATCTACTTCATCTGCTGCGGATGATCTGTTGTTCCTCCATTCCTTGAAACGATCTCTCTTTCTGGGTGTTGATGACACTGTACTTGAAAGATCTATGATAATAAACAAAAGAGATAACTTATACAGAACTGATGTGGAAATCATCGAAACGTTCGCTTCAAAACGAGGTGTTTACGTTAATGAAATTTTATACGAATTATAGCATCCCCGTTTCTCTACAATACACTGTCCACTAACTATGCAAAAACGTTTATGTTAATGATTACATGTTGCACCTGTGTAAGTAAGCGGAGTCCTTGTACGTGTGATGATCGTAAATAAGTGGTACTATGTATTGTACATTTACATTTTTTGTTGAAAGCTCGTTATTGAGTTTTAATGGAAATACGTTTAAGATTTATCAGTACATCCACATCATTGAGGACCATTCAACTTTCTGAGAAAAACTGGCATATCTCTTTCTTTGTAAATACACGTCAATTTTGGTTTTATGACACGCTCTACATTGTTAAGGATTGTTTACAATGGATGTATGGAATAAAAAATACATATAATTTTATCGCAGGATTTACCATTACCTAGAAAAACTCTTTTTCGTATCTTTTGTGTATTAAATTTTTTAAATTGTATTGAATCAACGACGAAAAAGGCTATTAACGAAATTGTTGAATACAATCCTAATTTCTCAGCTAAATAAAGTAGTGACATACAGTAATGTCAATGGTTTGTATGCTACCACATAATTCACTGCGAAAGTGTATTTGAATGGACTGCTACAAGCACATCTGTTTATTTCTACTGGCATAAACGACTTTGAAAAAAAAAGACAAACTTATGTCCCGAAGCCTAGAACGAGTACTTACGAAACGGCGGGGCTGGTCGACTATTCGCATGTTGCTGTCGTGAGTGTCTGTGGAAATTGTCTGAAAGACGGTGAAGCCACCAATAGGCGACTGGGCCTTCGACGTCCTAGCCTCATCACATTTCTTACAGGTGAAACAATGAAGGAAGATTAGAGGTGAACGCCCCGTTGACAGCGGGATCATTAGGGACGGGTCACAAGCTCGGATTACGAAAGGATGGGAAACGGAATCTGTAGGGCCATTTTCAAATGAACCATCCCGGCATTTACCTGGAGAGATTTAGAGAAATCACATGAAACTTAAATCTCGTTTGCCGGATATGGATTTGAACCGTCGTCCTCTCGGATGCAAATATGGTTGGACGTCAGGGGCTTTCCCGCTGTGTAAAGTAGGTGGCGGTATGTGGCAGATCTGAGTACAATGCTACTGCAGGCACAAGTGTTTCGGAGCACACTGTTAGCGGACATTTTTGAACATGCACCTCTGCAATAGACGACATTTACATGTTACCATGTTGATGCAGCGCCCTCGTCGTGATGGGATAATCTAGGGTGGACCTTAGATCAATGGATATGTTTCAGCCTGGTCGGATGAAAAACATTTTCTGTTACGTGAGGTGGATGGTACGCGTCTGGGTACGCCGTCATCTAAGTGATTAGGTGTTCAAAACAAGCACTGACCGACGGACACAGACCGGCGGTCGCAGTTTTGCGCTGTTGATGACGTTCACTTAGGCTTCCATGTGACCTGTGGAAGTCATCTAAAGGCTCATCGATAGCTATGGACTAGGGGATCATTTTTGCGATCCGAATTCAATGGCATTTTTCAGCAGGGTAATTGTCTATGTTACAAGAGCATAAACGAGCTACAGCGATTTCAGGAGACTGCAGTGAGATCTTGTTGATGTCTTCGCCATCAAATTCGCCTGATGTGAACCCGGTGGATCACACCTCGGACGCTATCTGATGTGCGCCCACCGGGTATGTAAGTTGCGTGACCCGTGCACAGGCATCAGATGTCGCATACTTCCGGAAACCTACCTATGACGTTTCAAGTACACCAACACCCAGTTGAGCTGGTTGTTATAATGGTGAGCCTCATCAGTGTATTAATGTCACACAAATAGTAAAACTTACTCGTTCCACATCATCGCGAGATGGCGCCGTCATGATGCATGGAAAGTGTCAATAAGTAAACTAAGCTGTCACTCGTCCAGGATACTCTTACATTCTGTTTGAAGAAATGCAGGAAATCACACCAGCTTCATTGTGGTCTAACGCTAGACGCTCATTGTTTCGTTGCGAGTAAAGTTGTTCCTACACCAGTTAGATACCGAGTGCTTTCAGAACAGAATCATTCTTTCGATATTTACTCAATATCGAAATTACGTACTAGAATGGAATCGATTTTACCTACCTTACAGTCTTCAGATTCATACCAATGATCAATATTTCTTCAAAGGAACTTAAT
This sequence comes from Schistocerca gregaria, assembly GCF_023897955.1. Lineage (NCBI taxonomy): Eukaryota > Metazoa > Arthropoda > Insecta > Orthoptera > Acrididae > Schistocerca > Schistocerca gregaria. Next base: position 470,008,875 of record NC_064926.1, read on the forward strand.
AATATTACACGAGTTTCACCAATTGTCAGATAATGCAAGAACGTTTTATTGAGAGACCTCAAAAAATGATTCGGTGAAACAGAATTAAATAAGTACGGTTCCTTTGTTACTCAGTTGAATTTTGAGTATAAAAACCTCCAGCAGCATGCGAACAAGTCATACAAAAACTCGAAAGTACAATTTGTTAGTAATAAAGAAGGCCATGTGAATCGGGGGAAAATGATGCTTCCTGTACTGTAACACAAGAATACGACTCTTAGGAACATCATAGACAGCTAGCACGGTCGCAAAATATATTAAGAAACATGTGAAATGGGTGATAAATCTCTTCAGTCCTCGGGTTCTGACTGACAGTCGAAAGAAACAGCGAATTGAAACATTTCGTGTTTATAACAACAGCTTGAAACTGATACAGATTTTCTGTCTCAGGTCATTACTGGTGATTAGTAATGATACTACAGTTGCGACCCAGAAACAAAGAAACAGTCAAGCCAATGTAAGACGTCATCGCAATGCCATCCAAGAAAATGTCGTCAAGTCAAATGAAACATCTAAACAATGATGATTTGGTTTTTTGATGCCAAGGGCGAAGTTCATTCAGAGTTTGTTTCACCAGGTCAGACCATCAATCAAACTTTTTATTGGGAAGTTTTCAGAAAATTGCGCAACATTGTTCATAAAAAAAGACCCGATTTATGGCAGAGAGGAGACTGATTTTTCCACCACGACAACACACTTGTACACGCAGCCATCTCTGTTAGTCAGTTTTTTTCTAAAAATGGCATGGTTCGGCTGCCCACGCACCTTATGCACCTGACCTGGCTCCGTTCCACACATGGCAAGAAGCATGAAAGGACACTGATTTCACACAACATTGAAAAAGTCAAGGAAAAAACGAAGGAGGACCTGTCAGCCTTTTCTAAAGATGACTACAAAAAAAATATTTGTAACTGTGGAATCACTCAACATAGGGAAGTCCACTGCACCTGACGGGATACCAATTGGATTCTAGACAGAGTACGCGAAAGAAGTTGCCCCCCTTCTACCAGCCTTGTACCGCAAGTCTCTAGAGAAACGGAAGGTACCAAATGATTGGAAAAGAGCACAGATAGTTTTCAAGAAGGGTCGTCGAGCAGATGCGCAAAAGTATAGGCCTGTATCTCTGACATCTATCTGTTGTAGAATTTTAGAACACGTTTTTTGCTCGCATATCATGTCATTTCTGGAAACCCAGAATCTGCTCTGTAGGAATCAACATGGATGCCAAAAACAGCGATCGTGTGAGACTCAACTCGCTTTATTTGTTCATGAGACCTAGAAAATATTAGATACAGGCTCCCAGGTAGATGCCATTTTCCTTGACTTCCGGAAGGCGTTCGATACAGTTCCGCACTGTAGCCAGAGAAACAAGGTAAGAGCCTACGGAATATCAGACCAGCTGTGTGACTGGATTGAAGAGTTTTTAGCAAACAGACCACAGCATGTTGTTCTCAATGGAGAGACGTCTGCAAACGTTAACGTAACCTCTGGCGTGCCACAGGGGAGTGTTATGGGACCATTGCTTTTCACAATATATACACCCCTGGAAATTGAAATAAGAACACCGTGAATTCATTGTCCCAGGAAGGGGAAACTTTATTGACCATTCCTGGGGTCAGATACATCACACGATCACACTGACAGAACCACAGGCACATAGACACAGGCAACAGAAACAGAGCATGCACAATGTCGGCACTAGTACAGTGTATATGCACCTTTCGCAGCAATGTAGGCTGCTATTCTCCCATGGAGACGATCGTAGAGATGCTGGATGTATTCCTGTGGAACGGCTTGCCATGCCATTTCCACCTGGCGCCTCAGTTGGACCAGCGTTCGTGCTGGACGTGCAGACCGCGTGAGACTACGCTTCATCCAGTCCCAAACATGCTCAATGGGGAACAGATCCGGAGATCTTGCTGGCCAGTGTAGTTAACTTACACCTTCTAGAGCACGTTGGGTGGCACGGGATACATGCGGACGTGCATTGTCCTGTTGGAACAGCAAGTTCCCTTGCCGGTCTAGGAATGGTAGAACGATGGGTTCGATGACGGTTTGGATGTACCGTGCGCTATTCAGTGTCCCCTCGACGATCACCAGAGGTGTACGGCCAGTGTAGGAGATCGCTCCCCACACCATGATGCTGGGTGTTGGCCCTGTGTTCCTCGGTCGTATGCAGTCCTGATTGTGGCGCTCACCTGCACGGCGCCAATCACGCATACGACCATCATTGGCACCAAGGCAGAAACGACTCTCATCGCTGAAGACGACATGTCTCCATTCGTCCCTCCATTCATGCCTGTCGCGACACCACTGGAGGCGGGCTGCACGATGTTGGGGAGTGAGCGGAAGACGGCCTAACGGTGTGCGGGACCGTAGCCCAGCTTCATGGAGACGGTTGCGAATGGTCCTCGCAGATACCCCAGGAGCAACAGTGTCCCTAATTTGCTGGGAAGTGGCGGTGCGGTTCCCTACGGCATTGCGTAGGATCCTACGTTCTTGGCGTGCATCCGTGCGTCGCTGCGGTCCGTTCCCAGGTCGATGGGCACGTGCACCTTCCGCCGACCACATCGATGTCCTGTGGAGATCTCACGCCCCACGTGTTGAGCAATTCGGCGGTACGTCCACCCGGCCTCCCGCATGCCCACTATACGCCCTCGCTCAAAGTCCGTCAACTGCACATACGGTTCACGTCCACGCTGTCGCGGCATGCTACCAGTGTTAAAGACTGCGATGAAGCTCCGTATGCCACGGCAAACTGGCTGACACTGACGGCGGCGGTGCACAAATGCTGCGCAGCTAGCGCCATTCGACGGCCAACACCGCGGTTCCTGGTGTGTCCGCTGTGCCGTGCGTGTGATCATTGCTTGTACAGCCCTCTCGCAGTGTCCGGAGCAAGTATGGTGGGTCTGACACACCGGTGTCAATGTGTTCTTTTTTCCATTTCCAGGAGTGTATAAATGACCTAGTAGATAGTGTCGGAAGTTCCATGCGGCTTTTCGTGGATGATGCTGTAGTATCCAGAGAAGTTGCAGCATTAGAAAACTGCAGCGAAATGCAGGAAGATCTCCAACGGATAGGCGCTTCGTGCAGGGAGTGGCAAGTGACCCTTAACATAGACAAATGTAATGTATTGCGAATACATAGAAAGAAGGATCCTTTATTGTATGATTATATGATAGCGGAACAAACACTGGTACCAGTTACTTCTGTAAAATATCTGGGAGTATGCGTACGGAACGATTTGAAGTGGAATGATCATATAAAATTAATTGTTGGTAGCCGGCCGCGGTGGTCTCGCGGTTCTAGGCGCGCAGTCCGGAACCGTGCGACTGCTACGGTCGCGGGTTCGAATCCTGCCTCGGGCATGGATGTGTGTGATTTCCTTAGGTTAGTTAGGTTTAAGTAGTTCTAAGTTCTAGGGGACTGATGACCACAGCAGTTGAGTCCCATAGTGCTCAGAGCCAATTGTTGGTAAGGCGGGTGCCAGGTTGAGATTCGTTGGGAGAGTCCTTAGAAAATGTAGTCCATCGACAAAGAAGGTGGCTTACAAAACACTCGTTCGACCTATACTTGAGTACTTCTTATCAGTGTGGGATCCGTACCAGGTCGGGTTGACAGAGGAGATAGAGAAGATCCAAAGAAGAGCGGCGCGTTTCGTCACAGGGTTATTTGGTAAGCGTGATAGCGTTACGGAGATGTTTAGCAAACTCAAGTGGCAGACTCTGCAAGAGAGGCGCTCTGCATCGCGGTGTATCTTGCTGGCCAGGTTTGGAGAGGGTGCGTTTCTGGATGCGGTATTGATATATATTGCTTCCCCATAATTATGCCTCCCGAGGAGATCACGAATGTAAAATTAGAGAGATTCGAGCGTGCACGGAGGCTTTCCGGCAGTCGTTCTTCCCGCAAACCATACGCCACTGGAACAGGAAAGGGAGGTAACGACAGTGGCACGTAAAGTGCCCTCCGCCACACACCGTTGGGTGGCTTGCGGACTAGAAACGTAGATGTAGCACAGGTGGGACAAATGTATTAGTTCTAATGGAGAGTATTTTGACGGGGTAAGGTAGTTTCGTAAACAATCTGGAAATGTATTTACGAGTGAGTATCGATGCTCTGGCGGTATCGGAACATCCCCAGTTGTGAGTGTCAATCGCGGCTGGCTTCGCGGGAAGTATGCACCACAGCAGGGAGACACGAATAAACCTGCCGAGCGACCGGCCTCCGCGGTCGAGCGCCAGCCGGGAATTGCGTCCTCCGACTCGGCAAACAGCGCTCGTGTGTGGCCCGGCGCGGCCGCCGCCGCTCGTGGGACGGGCTTTAGAGGGAGCCGTCAGCCAGTCCGCTTATCGAGTTTGCAGGCACCGCCGGCCAAACAACAGACCTCGGCGCCCAAAATCGATCGGTGCGGCGCACACAGGTCGCTCGTGAGGACACTTGCAGCGGATTTGCTCTCTCATCGAGCCGCCCCAAACTCTGATCCCCTCCCCCAGCCAAACAACTTCCACGAGAGCCGCCACTGCGCTGGAGAATCATCACGTCCGTCCGTCGAGGACCGGACGCATTCGACTCATATGAACAAACTGGCACAGCGAAATGCATTTGACCAGACGGTGGCCCATTATACTTCCCATGTGAAGTTACAAAACGACCCAATGCAATTACTAGGTGTGTTTTTTTAACATGCTCACGCCACTGTGTTCCAACAACGGCTTCTGCTAGATCCTCCCATCGGGCGGCAAGTACCACCAGTGGCTGGCGAGAGACGCAACCAGTTATGCTTCCAGCAATACAGTAGCGCATGATGTACGACATATCATCAGGGCGCAACGAACAGCTGTGAATATGATGTGTGTTACCCTTCAACAACAGAGCTTTCTGAACAAATGAGAAATAGTATAAAATCAGCGTAAAATTATTTCGAGTGATATCTCTATCCTTTTGAAACAATGGCCACTTCGTCACCCCACAGCGAGAAACACAGAAAGGAGCTTCGCCAGATGCAAGAAGGCATGAATACACGAGCCCCCTCACATCAAGAAAACAATTCTCAGCCCCGGCCTGAACGTGTTAAATACCAGTTTTGGTCAAATACTTGTACAGTATTGCTGGAGCGGCAACGGCCTTGCCACAGTGGATACACCGGTTCCCGTGAGATCATCGAAGTTAAGGGCTGTCGGGCGTGGCCGGCACGTGGATGGGTGACCATCCAGCCGCCATGCGCTGTTGCGATTTTTCGGGGTGCACTCAGCCTCCTGATGCCAATTGAGGAGTTACTCGACCGAATAGTACCGGCTCTGGTCAAAGAAAACCATCGTAACGACCGGGAGAGCGGTGTGCTGACCACACGCCCCTCCAATCCGCATTCTCAGCTGAGGACGATACGGCGGTCGGATGGTCCCGATGGGCCACTTGTGGCCTGAAGACGGAGTGCTTTTTTTATTGCTGGAGCGGTGCGAAAACTAAACTCCCTAGAAATTACACAACGTGTTTTTGTCGGAACTTTCATACCAGAACGGGGAAATGCACGTTTCGGGTATAAAACTGACCAAGAGATATCTTGTGTTGAAAATAATGATTTATCTGCTTGAAAGTAATTAGGGTAATTAAGAAAGACTACGCGGGAAATAATTTCTCCGAATTTTCATAGCCAAACTAAGAGTGGAAAATGGACAAATGCGGTATCAAATTGACCAGCGCGAGATGGGGTTACGCAAAAGGAATTTAATTGGTTGAAAATAACTGAGATAATTTATAAAATCTTAGTGATTTGATGGAAAATTCAAATATTCCACGAACCGCAGCCGCTAGTATCACGAAGTTCATCTCTCCAGCGCCTAGCTATTTTGCTGTTAAGAAGTTACAGCAGTGTAGAAAGTGCAATTCTTTTTTTCATGTTGAGAAGAATACAATAAATATCAAAATACAGCACAAACTGAAACATATTTGCTGTCTGTTGATCTACGTACTCTTAATAATAACTTAATACTCATCAATATCTATATTACCAAGCTACTATGCCGCAACCCAGAACCCAAGACCACTCGCTTGTTATCTGTCTAATGGCTTCCAGGGACGACAAAAATGTGATTTTCAATATTTCGCGTAAGAATCGACCGAATTTAAAAATATAGAATGCCATCATCCATTCATCAAGAGGTATACTCTTACATTAAAAGTTTCACACATTAAGAAAAGCATTTCAGTTAGAAGCTATGTTTTTGCCTTGAGGAAACATAACTGATCGCGCGCAAATACCTGTACTTTACTCATCCAGTCTCAAGACACTTTGAGATTTCCGAAGAGCTTTATACATATTTATAAACCTGTACGAACCCCTTTTCTAGTTGACACCCAACACAAAATAATGAAAGGGAAAAAGTTTATCAATTACAACGTTTTCGCTTTTCATGCGTTAAAACATGAGCATCACAGACTAAGTTTCATTATACAGTTTGCAGATAGTATGCACATATACCACTGAATGTACTGCAAAGTTATATCATTGTACGAGGCACGGCAGAGGAGTGATGACGTCATGAACACTGAGATGCATGAAACATCATTAAAATTATTTCAGTGTTTCATAATGAGAACATTTACCTACTTCCAATAAACTTCAAACATAGTATCTAACCTTTTCCGAGCTTTTTCCCATTTACATGGTCGGCCGATGTGGCCGAGCGGTTCTAGGCGCTTCAGTCTGGAACCGCGCGACCGCTACGGTCGCAGGTTCGAATCCTGCCTCGTGCATGGGTGTGTGTGATGTCCTTAGGTTAATTAGGCTTAAGTAGTTCTAGGTTCTGGGGGACTGATGACCTCAGATGTTAAGTCCCATAGTGTTCAAAGCCATTTGAACCATTTTGAACCACTTACATTGACAACGTCAAATATTTAATACATTAAATCATTTCTAAAGTATTTAGAGGTTTAAAGCTATTTTATACATAGGAGTTCCATTCTTTAAAGAATTGGGCGTTCACTGGTTTCAACATATTAAATTTCGTGCGTCCTGAACAACACTCGAAACATTTGAAAAAACAGAAGGTCAAATGTTTCGTGAAAAGATTCGTCTAAAAGTAAGGAATGAAACAAACTAGAGAAACATTTGGCGCCTCTCGTTAGCTGTACATTAGTTTTAAGTAACTATCGTTAGGCCGCTGCAGCGATGAGTTGGTGATCCGTGCATGCCCACGGAATACCTGCAGCTATTGGGTTATCACAGATGCCATGATGAAAGCATTGGTCCTTGTTAAGTCTGTCTGCACTTGTTGGTTAAAATGCCTCAGTTAGCTAAAAATGCCAGTGTTTGAAATACACGTAGTATTTAGTTATCTGTGTACAAAAGGCGTGAGAGAGGTCTAAATTCTTCGGCAGATTAGTGAAACGGATCGAGAAGGCACTATGCTCGACAGAAGGGTTAGAAAATTGGAAGGGCGTTTAAAGATGAAGTGAAAAGTGGGCAACGATCTTGCATCACTAGGAACGTTTCTGCTGAAGTTCAAGAAAACAACCGCTTTACTAACTTCTTCCTACCTAATGAGTTCCCCATGTTTTAAAAAGTTCATTATTTTCTAAATTTCATTTTATTGGCTTCCTACGGGAAACAACATAGCCATCACAGTTATATCTTAAGTTAAATATGTGATGTTCATTTTAACAGAAAACAAAATATCTCGATAACTACACATCGGATCAAAAAAAAAAGTTACAATTCTAATTTGTTTGTCTCTATGGGGGACATCCAGCGATACCACACTCGACACACCACCCCACCCAGGGGTGGGTGACGGGAGCAATTTTGAAACCTTCAGGCCCCGTTTTTTATTGCAGATTACGATTCTACCGCAAAATCAATAAACGTTTTGTCTGAAGAATATTCTTCATTTAGGCATAATTGGCGCAGTAAACGGAGGAATACGAGGGCTGCTATATATATTTCTGGCCTAGGCAACACTAAGTGTTGCCAGGTGCAATCTGACATTTCCATTGGAAAGTTTGACATTTTTTAGCATAAATGTACTCAGAACTTTTTGACTTACGACAATTTTTTTTTCTTTTAAAGGGACTTGAAGAAATCAATTTGGCACAAAAATGGAATTAACTCGTGAACATTTTCGTACGATCATTTTTCACAACTTTCGACGTGGGTTATCACGACAAGAGTGCATCGATGAACTTAAATCTTTGTATGGCGACGAAGCACCATCCTATAGCACTGTAAAAAACTGGTACAACGAATTCAATCGTGGCCGACGCTCGCTCAAAGACGAATTCCGTGAAGGTCGTCCAAAAACAGCCGTTGTGCCAGATAACATCGATGCCGTACGTGAACTGATAATGCAAGACCATCATGTGACATACCGTGAGATAGAGGCATGCCTAGGCATTTCTCCCACCAGCATACATTCGATATTGCATGAACACCTGGCCGTAAAAAAGGTTTGTTCTCGTTGGATCCCGCACAATTTGACAATCGCTCAAAAGAAAGCTCGTGTGGATTGGTGTAAAGAAATGCTAAAAAAAATACGATCGCGGTGCTTCAAAAGACTTTTATAAGATCGTCACAGGTGACGAATCATGGATCTATGCGTATGAGCCCGAAACAAAACAGCAATCGACCGTGTGGGTCTTCCAAGACGAGCCAAATCCAACGAAAGTTGTTCGTGGAAGAAGCACTTTGAAGCAAATGGTCGCCTGTTTCTTCGGCAAAACTGGTCTTGTGGCGACTGTTCCGCTTGAGCAACGTAGGACGGTCAATTCTGAGTGGTACACCACCATTTGTTTGCCTGAAGTCTTCGGAGAAATTCGAAAAATGATCAAGAGAAGACGAATCATTGTGCACCATGACAATGCGAGCTGTCACACATCGGCTCAAACCAGCGCCTTTTTGACCGGCCAAAACGTCGAAGTGATGGGTCATCCGCCGTACAGCCCTGACTTGGCACCCAATGACTTCTTTTTATTCCCACACATCAAGAAAAAAATGCGTGGTCAACGATTTTCGTCGCCAGAAGATGCTGTTGCAGCATTCAAAAACCATGTTTTGGAGGTGTCTCAATCGGAGTGGAAAAAATGCTTCGAAAATTGGTTTGAGCGCATGCAAAAGTGTATAAATCTTGATGGAGAATATTTTGAAAAACAATAAACCATTTTCGTTGATAAATATTCGTATTTTCATTATTAGGCCAGAAATATATATAGCAGCCCTCGTATAAATGAGAACACAAACGTAATTTACGACATGCTGTTCAATGGCTCTTGAATATACAATGATACGAGAGATCCCACATCCACGCCGCGAGGGTACGACTGGCCAGTATTTCGTAACTTCTAATCGGAAACCCCATTCGCAATGTTGTATTCCTGCGTCGTATCGAACAGGGGATTACGCGACGCACCGCTGTTGCCGCAGCTTGAGACAAACGTTACTCTAATTTTCTAGTTAGAGTAAGTGTTCAAAAGTAATACCGCCAGCTTCAGTACTGTTAGCGATACGCTTTTCAGATGACCTTACACAGGACAGAAGCATATCTGTGGTAATGCCAGTAGAGGCGTTTCTGATAGACGACCATGCTTTACGGCCTGTTGACACTTGCTGGTATATCCTAACTTTTAAATATCCCCACAGAAAGAAATGCGGAGACCTTGTGGACCAATTTATAGGGCCACCTGTGCCGATTCACCGACCAGTGGAAACATGGCTCAACCGCTTAATGCGTGGGGAAACCGTAATGCTGAAACTACATACGCTTTCGAACGACCTGGGCAACATCCTATAACAGTACACCGGCGGTTCCTGTTCAAAAAACAATTGATAATTCGAACATGCCTTTGACAAAAGGTGGACCTATGAGTTTGTTTCCCATGACGCCACATCATACGTTAACTGACCAAAGATATTGATGGTCAGCTTTCCGTAACCAGTGCTGATTGCCTACTCCTATCATGCATGTTATGCTAGCATGGTTTGTTAATGTAGACTCGTTTGAAAATAGTACTTCGCAAAGAACGAGGGAATCGATCACAAAACAGGGGCCGGCTGTAGTGAACGAGCGGTTCTAGGCGCTTCAGTCTGGAGCCGCGCGACCGCTACGGTTGCAGGTTCGAATCCTGCCTCGGGCATGGATGTGTGTGATGTCGTTAGGTTAGATAGATTTAAGAGTTCTAAGTTCTAGGGGACTGATGACCTCAGATGTTAATTCCCATAGTGGTCAGAGCCATTAGAACCAGTTTTCAAGTAAACGTATGTAGATTTTGCCGCAGAATATTTATCTGCAATAAAAAAAAACGGGGGTTGACTATTTCAAAGTTGCCCCCGCCACTCACGCACGGAGTTGGGTGGTGGGGCGAGTGTGGTATCGTTGTGTGTCCGCCTCAGAGACAAACGAATTGGAATTATAAATTTTTTTGATCCAATGTGTAGTTTTCGACATTTTTCAATTATGTCGGTTAAAATTAACACCCTACACGTAACTCAGAGATTTATATCTGTGCTACTAAATGGTTAATTTCGAGATTGTTCTACCTCCCATGTTGATGTGTGTAATACTATAAACACCCTTACAAGAACTTCCCCCCACCCCCTCATACCTCCCACCCACCGCCACCCTTCCCTGATTCTGGTATCGGGGCCTGCGGCATCATTAGGTTACGTGTCAAGCAGCATGTGGTATCGGCAGGTACAATACAGTTTTAAACACGACTGGTTTATGAGCTGGTATCCACGAACGGTTAGTTATTTCCACTGCCTCTCGCGGGATGGGCGGAATGATGGTGGAGCCAGGCCTCGTGCTATATTCGGCGCTCCGCGGCTGGGGCAATTGGAGCCTGTATTACGGAACGGCTGTCAGATGCAGGCACCGAGCGCAGCTTTCTGCCTGCCGCTACACTACGCCAGAGTGCGGCCCATCGGCACTCTGGCGGGCGGGCACTGAGAGCAGCCCCAGCCCAGCTACCGGCTCTCTCACTGTTGGGCCTCGAAACCAGACCTCACAGCCACGACGCTGGCAAATGCAGTGCGGTAAATTAACACGCAGAAAGCTTGATATGCTGGTACTGCAGCATTACATGAAATTACTCGCAGGTGTACTGAAAGCATCACAAACTGCAACGTACATTTCCTAATTAAAAATATTTAATAACCAAGATTTCAAGCACAATGCAATTTTCGCCCAGAGATGGGAGCTGTATAACTTTCTGCCAGAACACTACAAAGGGCATCGGCCACAGGTGTACGTATGTGAATCCTGAAAGGGATCTATTTCACATCTTTCGTCATCTTTTAACATCCTGTACATCTCACACACAATTATATATATATATATATATATATATATATATATATATATATATATAGAGAGAGAGAGAGAGAGAGAGAGGAGACTGCAGAATATTCTACATAATTTCACACACTGTTCAGCTATGTTTTCTTAGTATTATACACAACTGGTCATTAAAATGGCTACGCCACAAAGATGACGTGCTACAGACGCGAAATTTAACCGACAGGAAGAAGATGCTGTGATACGCAAATGATCAGCTTTTCAGAGCATTCACACAAGATCGACGCCGGTGGCGAAATCAAAAGCGTGCTTAAATGAGGAAAGTTTCCAACCGATTTCGAATACACAAACAAAAATGGTTCAATTGGCTCTCAGCACTATGGGACATAACATCTGAGGTTATCAGTCCCCTAGAACTTAGAATTACTTAACCCTAACTAACATAAGGACATCACACACATCCATGCCCGAGGCAGGATTCGAACCTGCGACCGTAGCAGTCCCGCGGTTCCGGACTAATCGCCTAGAACCGCTAGACCACCGCGGCCGGCAATACACAAACAGCAGTTGACAGGCGTTGCCTGGTGCAACGTTGTTGTGATGCCTCGTGTAAGGACGAGAAATGCGTACCATCACGTTTCCGACTTTGATAACGGTCGGATTGTAGCCTATCGCGTTTGTGGTTTATCGCATCGCGACATTGCTGCTCGCGTTGGTCGAGATCCAATGACTGTTAGCAGAGTATGGAATCCGTATGTTCAGGAGGGTAATACGGAACGCCGTGCTGGATCCCAACGGTCTCGTAACACTAGCAATCGGAATGAGAGGCATCTTATTCCCATGTCTCGATCCCAGAGTCAACAGATGGGGACGTTTGCACAACAAAAACCATCTGCACGAACAGTTCGACGACGTTTGCAGCAGCATGGTCTATCAGGTCGGAGACCATGGCTGCGGTTACCCTTGACACTGCATCACAGACAGAGGCGCCAGCGATGGTGTACTCAAAGACAAACCTCGCCGCACGAATGGTAAAACGTCATTCATTATTTCGGATGAATCCAGGTTCAGTTTACAGCATCATGATGGTCGCATCCGTGTTTGGCGACATCGTGGTGAATGCACATTGGGAGTGTGTATGCGTCACCAGGCGTGACGGTATGGGCTGCTATTGGTTACACATGCCGGTCACCTCTTGTTCAAACTGACAGCACTTTGAACAGTGGACGTTACATTTCAAATGTGTTCCGACCGGTCGCTCTACCCACATTCGATTCCTTCGAAAACCTACATTTCAGCAGGATAATGCACGACCGCATGTTTCAGGTTCTGTACGGATCTTTCTGGATATGGAAAATGTTCGATGGCTGACTTGGCCAGCATATTCTCCAGATCTCTCACCAATTGAAAACGTATGGTCAATGTTGGACGAGCAACTGGCTCGTCACAATACGCCAGTCAATACCCTTGATGAACTGTGGTATCGTGTTGAATTGCATGGGCAGCTGTAGCTGCACACGCCCTCCAACCTCTGTTTGACTCAATGCCCAGGCGTATCAAGGCCGTTATTACGGCCAGAGGTTGTTGTTCTGGGTACTGATTTCTCAGGATGTATGCACCCAAATTGCGTGAAAATGTAATGACATATCAGTTCTAGTATAATATATTTGTGGAATGAATACCCGTTATTCATCTGCATTTCTTCTTGGTGTAGCAATTTTAATCGACAGTAGTGTAATATATAGCACCTATCGGTGTAGTTGCTAAGAACTGGACTGCGCTCAGACCTTTTACTGGATCAGTACGTCAAAATTTGAACTAGCCCTTCTAGAAGCTGTCAACTTGCTATAAGTTCATGTCTAATATTCCAATGCTGTATAGTCTATATTAGTAGGACGTGACTACAGTAAGCTTTAGTAACAAGTAATAAATTTTGTGTGTTGTGAATTTAATGGGGCGCATTACCAGTCACCGTTATTCGATCATCATTTTGTACGAGAAACCTGTTAAGTGAAGTAAGAAACAGAGAGTGTACAAAGGGGAACAGCATATATTTTAGGATCGCCAGTTCTTACTGGTTATGGATGTACAGCCAGTTGCAGAGATAAGTTTTCATTTCGCGTGTTCGTACTCTATCTGTTATAGGTTTATCTATTGATTGTCATTTTTGCGGTTTTGGGTGTCTGACGAAACCCCATACGCCTTTCGCGGAGAGAGAGTTCTGGGGAAGGTTAAGCTTATTCATTACGGATATTTTAGAACTCGTGACTACTAATTGAATCTGAAGAAGTTATATAAAACCGCACCAGTCACGTTTTTTGAATAATCATGTTTTATTCCATGAACCGGTTTTTCGAATGTAATCTCCAGAAACCATCTGAAAATGTACCTGAAAAGTTTCGAAAACCGGTTCATGGAATAAAACATAATTATTCAAAAAAGTGACTGGATGCAGTTTTATGAAACTTCTTTACAGTTCTAGTAAAGCTTCACTGTAAAAGTGTTGTGTGGAACGATAGATAACAAGTTGACAGCTATTCACATTATTGCAAGAGGATGCTCTGAATATAAGGATGGGTATGTTTTTCCACTTGAGGAAGGCAATGGCACTTGGAATTTGGAGGAAGGCAATGGCAAACCACCTCCGCTTGGACCTTGCCTAGCCAGCGGTGCGTGCCTCCCGCATCGTCCCCCTACGCTCGTCGGAGTATGGGACCTGATCATCATCATCATCTTCATCTTCATCATCATCATCATCATGTTTTTCCAGCATGATGGAGCCCATACAAATTCCTGTCGTTAGGTAACACACAATCTAAAACTAGCATTCTCCGGGAGATGGATCGTCAGGAATGATCACGTCTCTTGGCCACCAAAGTTCAGTGACCTTACGACTATAGATTTATTTCATGAGGATGGTTGAAAGGCGAAGGCTACAGCGAAAAAAATAAACACAAAAAGCGAACTGATAATTCGGATTATGAATAGCGCTGCGCTAATAAAAGAAAGTTAAGATGACCCAAGAGGAGTTACACATGGCGTTGCCAAGAGAATTCGAAAGTGCATTGAATTTAGACGTGGAATTTATTAAAATTAACTTTAAATTTATTCTTTTGATTTTGCTTAACGCCTTCTGTGGGTATATGTTTGGGTTATATTCTGACAACTGTACCTCTAAGCAATAAAACGGGGGACATTTTAAATGCAATTTTTTGTCTATTTGATCTATATAGCTACTTCCTAAAACGTTTACTACTAGCAAGCTTCGACCAACCTAACGAGTTTCTCTGCAGCTCCAAGGCGCTTCTGGCCAACCACATTTAGATTCCTGCCCTACTCCTATTCGGTAGGTAGGAATGCTTCTGGATTTTACGTTAAACTCCAAGTTTGGTAGCAACAGCGTTCAGCTGAAAGCTAAACGACACTGCCACTCCCATTCTGGCCAGAAACAACAGTATTGTACGTCACTTGGCCCCGCCCTCTGTTCTTTTGTGGGTGGGGGTTGCCGTAGTAGCACTCCAGCCTGTGTAGACCCACTGACGTTTCTGTTCTCAGGAGCAAGTACCAAGCTGGCTGCCTCTGCTAAGACACTCCTTTTCGTGGCCATCTTCTGCTGTGGCGCCTCAGGACAGCGTCAGGTGGTGGATGGAGTTACCAGTTAATTCTCTGAAGTGAAACGTCTCCCCGGGGACAGCTGCCCAGAGAGTCTGCAATTTGCAGGGATCTAGTGTTACTCCTTAGCTCCGGTAACCTAACGGCTATCACCTTCGCCAGCTCTCTGCTGCCTCAGGTTTCCTATATTGAAGTGCCCTTAACGGCTCACAACAGCCTTAAGCGTAACAACGTACGACTCATTATGTCGTCAATATATGACAGAACGTTAAACTTAGTTATTACTTTGGTGCCCGCAAAATAAATCGTACTTTAAATACAAAATGACTTGGAAACCAGTACGAAGGACGAAAAGTAACTTTGAAATTCGCACGAAAGCAGCAAGTCGTTCGATGTGGAGAACAGACCATCGTTTTAATAGACTGTATAACGAGCAGTTTTGCTTCTCCAGTAACTTGGTTACGAGCGATATATGACTAATCAACCACAACAATTTCGTTGAATAATGCGTTTTAGTAGTACCAACTAGAAACGATGCAAACCATGCTGGTACTGCTAACGACCCACGTAACGATTTTGTGACGTGATCAAATCTCATCCGTGTCATGGCCATTACACTGCATTCAGAAGCGACAGTTCGTACCACATCTAGGACAAGATTAATGACAGTACTTGGCGTGCTACGTTGAGTTACCATAAAATATACGAAATTATATCACGCAGCTAACGCTAATGAAATTATCGGCTATTAATAATTGCTTTAAATTTTCTCTCCAATTAGAATTCGAACACCAACAGAGGTCCACAGTATGCATTCTCGATAAAACTGTAGAGCGAGTCTTCTGACAGAAAACTGGAAGTAAAGCGTTTGAATATGTTTTTAATATGCCACTACAGTTGCAGACCAGTTTTAAACAATACAAGGGCGAAATATTACAGGGAATAGTCGTCCGAAACACATCATACTTCCTTCTGTTTTATGTATCTCTCTCTCTCTCTCTCTCTCTCTCTCTCTCTCTCTCTCTCTCTCTCTCTCTGTGTGTGTGTGTGTGTGTGTGTGTGTGTGTGTGTGTTTGTGTTTGTGTTTGTGTCGAACAGGTTGTTGAAACTAATTTTGTATCTACTACAACCATATGGCCATACTCACATAACTTCCATGTTAATATTTTTGCCGTGACGTACCTGAAACAAAAGAGAAATGGTCTTAAGTTTATAATTAATCATCACACGATGCTTTGGGAAGAATATGTAATGAATCAACTGAAACTCCATATATTAGCAACTATCTTTCTTTTGGGGAAAAAAACACACACACTATATAAGCTTTGTTTTTTGTTACAGTATATATTCAAGTTCAAAAATGGTTCAAATGGCTCCGAGCACTATGCGACTTAACTTCTGAGGTCATCAGTCACCTAGAACTTAGGACTAATTAAACCTAACTAACTTAAGGACATCACACACATCCATGCCCGAGGCAGGATTCGAACCTGCGACCGTAGCGGTTGCTCGGCTCCAGACTGTAGCGCCTAGAACCGCACGGGCACTCTGGCCGGCATATATTCAAGTACGACATAATCTTTCATATTCCACAGTCGAAAAAGGTTTAGTGAGACTGACAAAATTTTATGAATATGACTGATTTTACCAGCATAGCGCAAAGTTCCTATGTCCACTGGTAGCTCTACACTTATTTTCAAATTCAGTGAGGCTATCGTTTAGGTTTTCACTTCGATCTTTCATATTCAGATCCAATGATGTTACGCATACTCACATATTCAAATATTATTGTAAGTATTGCCTAAGATAGTGGGAACTCCTACGTTGTTGTTGTTGTTTAAAAATGAAAGAAACAACTGCAACACTTACGTGAAGAATCAAATTATTTAGCCTTTTGCGGCTGTAGCATATAATGTCACCCACAGGACAGTATTCAAACCTTTAAGGTCGACATCTTCCTCCGAATGCCTCCGGTCGGTACCAAAGGCAAGCACATAAGTTTATGTTACCACATTAATGCAGTCACCAGAACCAAAGATTGTATTGACCAACAGATTTTTTTTTTAATTTGTGGTAAGGTTCTGTGGGACCAAACTGATTAGGTCATTGGTTCCTAGTCTTACACACTAACTAAACTAACTTACACTAAGAACAACGCACACACACATGACCGAGGGAGGATCTCGAACTTCCGAGGGTGGGCGGGGGGAGGAGAGCGGGGGGGGGGGGGGGGGGGGAGCCGAGCGAACCGTGACAAGGTGCCCCACACCGCACGGCTACCTCGCGCGGCTCCAAAAGAAGATATTTATTTATCTGTCGATATGTCGTATTAAGTACATGCAAAACAAATTGATGTCACAAGAGTTCACACACTGGTTACCTTTCTTTCTGTTAGGGCAGTTACCGTGCAAAAGGATTATTTGTTCTCGGGTTTAGCTTTACTGTTCTATGGCCAGGACGCTGAGTAATGGGACACAGCGAGTACGCTACGTTTCGAAATAATATTAACGTCGTGTAGATACCCGGTGGGTATAATGAAAGTACAGCTACTCACGAACGGCAAATATGAACTATAATTATCATATGGCAGTGAAACTTGGTAGATACGCTAATGCGTTAATAAGGAATCGATTTGCAATGAAAAGAAATTAGTTCCAGTTTTGGCCACCAGGTGCAAACCTGCAGCTGTGAATACAAGGAAGACACACATAAATATTTCCGTGTGTAATGGAGTAGAACCTGGACGAGGGCAGCGAAGATCAAACAAGTGAACAAGGCACATTTTATTATTAACCATTCCCCATGAAAACAATGGTTTCCACCCATTTGCGGTCTTCGAAAGTAGGAATCACATGCTGTACAAGATGGTGCAAATAAAAACAGTTTCACTAACAGCACACGGTCTGTCTTCTCTATAGGCATATTGTTCTCTATAGCGATACTGGCATGTCAGCGCGAATATCATGCAACGTACAGCGCCAGATTTACTCACAGCTGTGAGGATGGAGCGTGAGTGGTGCTTGGGTAGCTCAGTTGGTAGGGCACTTGCCCACGAAAGGCAAAGGTCTCGAGTTCGAGTCTCGGCACATAGTTTTAATCTGCCAGGACGTTTCATACCAGCGCACACTCCGCTGCAGAGAGAAAATCTCATTTAAGTTTACAGCTTTTTCCGAGTTTTCCCTCTTTTGAGGTTATTATAAGCATGGTCATTATTCCGTTCATTAATGTAAATTTGAGGAGAGAGATGTAATCTGATGTTTGGGCTGATGCTTTCCGATATAAGCTTACAGCACAAAATAGCCGGTACCTCAAAAGAGCACACATCACTTCTGAACAACGTATCTGGTCCTGCACAGGTACGAGGCGGTCATCCGAGCCTCAGCTACTAACGCACGTCGTGGCATGTTACGTGCTAGCCCATTATATGAAACCAGCCCAATGGTATGTGACGATATGGAGACTTGTCCGAACTGCAAAAAGGATCTATCGTTTTAGGAAGTGTCCGTGACTAAAATCTGAATAAAGTTGCCCGACCTGGTAGAAGTGTTGAGCATTTTGCTCAGGCAAAGTGCGATAGCAACCGTGAGATGATGCACCCAGCCTCCAGGAAGCTGATGGAGAGAAATGTTTGACGTTTGGTTTCAAGCAGTGAAGGTATACAAGCAGTTACGCGGATATTAGTTTGAGCGAAACAAATACAACCGAACAAAAACCAAATTAGTCCTACAGTTTTCCTGCTATTGTGTTTAATTTTCCAAAAATTTTGTCAAGATTATCAAATCCTTATTCACAAAAAAGGGGCGCTAAAGAGAAGATCTCTACGTGAAAGTAGACATCGGCTATTCAACATGTGTATCAAAGGAGTATATGTAGAAGTATATATGGAAGTGGGATTAAAATTCAGGTTGGAAGGATATAAATTAGATCACCGCTACGGTGGCAGGTTCGTATCCTGCCTCGGGCATTGATGTGTGTGATGTCATTAGGTCAGTTAGGTTTAAGTAGTTCTAAGTCTAGGGGACTGATGACCTCAGATGTTAAGTCCCATAGTGCTCAGGGCCATTTGAGCCATTTGAACAAATGCCATTACCAGACTCTTTGAAATGAGGTAGAATTAGAATGCAAGTCGAAAGGAATTAACAGCCTTCTAAGTCTGGAATATGGAGTAATCCGTAGAAATATTGCACAGCATCAGAAATAATATTGTTGATATAATTAGAAAAAATTGTGGATCGCGTATTTAACGAAACCAAGGTATTCTGCTACCTTGAAAGCAAAATAAAGCTTATCGGACGAGGCAAGGAGAACGTGAGACGCAAAATAGCACCCACAAAGAGAACATTTTCTGCGGGGAGAAGCCTACTGGTGTCAGTCACAGAATTTGAGAAAGAAATTTCTGATAATTAAGTCTGGGTTACAGCATTTATGGTAATGAACATGGTCACTGGCGAAACCGAAAAAAGACCACAATCAAAGCATTACACATGTATTATAGAAAGATGCTTATAATTGAGGACAAAAGTAACTTTGGCATGGTGTGCCAACTCAACTAACATAGCTCAAAGAAACTTGAACTATACATGGAAAGAACAGCTACAGCACAGTACAGAAGGTAACTGACACAAACATGCTATGAGAAGAACAGAAATTACACATTCGTTCGAGAACAATTATTACGCTCAGTTCACCGCAATTTATTATGGTCTCCTGGACAATGCAAAAGGCGGGACGTGATTCTTAATAGGGTTTGTATAACAACTACCCGCATTTGTTCCTGTGCAACGTGCTCCCATACTGGCTACAAAGTTGGCAATGAGTTCTCGTGGAGGGGCATTCCATTGCTCCACCAGTATGGTTGACAACTGCTGGTTGATCTACCCAACGCATCCCACACCTGTTTTAAGTCGGGGGAACGGATAGTTCAGTCCATCCATCTGCGCTTTTCGATGCGGTCCATAAAAATGAAGTCAGGCCCGAATACACATCTGAAAAGACAGATGTGGGGATGGAGTACTGTGACACAATAACGTTGACCAGTGACTGGCAAGCAATTACCTACGAGCTACCCTCTGCAGCCATCGGCAGACAACGCCGAGTGTTACGTTAGTTTGCCATCATTCAGTCGGTTAGGTAATAACAACGTTCAGAACTTAAACAACAATGCCACTCCTTCCCATCACACTGAAGTTTGAGTATTATTGGTGCACACTTTAAAAAAAGTTGTTAATTCTTTGTTATCGTTTTGCCAATACCTACTGATGTCTAGTACCCGGATTATATCTAATAGAGCCCTGCAGACAGATAGTTGCAGGCAAGCCACCTTAAAGCAGCAGCTGATATCTATGGTAGTGGAATCAGTTCTTGCTGCCTTTATGTTAGGAGCCAAAGTTACTTGGTGCATACAATCATCGCTATTACCTCGGCAACACACCTCGTTTAGTTATTGGTCTGTTCGTGCTTGCATGCTCGTTGTTGAAAGTGTTTGAACTGCATTATATTGACAAAATTTTTTTATGTAACAAACCAGTACAAGGACCATTCGACACGATGCCAGTTGTAAAAAACTGGTTAAGAACCAGTCGCTAGAAGGGAAGAGTTGGCAGAAACACTCCTCTGTGATACAAACAAGTGGGAGATTGAATCAACAATTAAATCAATGATGACTAAGGACTCTCATGGTTATGATGGAATGTCTAGCAGAATATTAAAGTACTGTGCTGCACATGTTAGCCCTGCATTTAGCCATATCTGTAATTTTTCCTTTAGGAATGGTCAGTTTCCTGAGCGATTAAAGTACTCAGTAATAAAGCCGCTTTATAAAATGGGAGAAATGGATAATGTAGATAATTTTAGACCTATTTCTATGCCATCGGAGTTTGCAAAATTTATTGAAAAGGCTGTATATGTAATGATAATTGATCATTTTATATCACACGATTTGCTATCAAATGTACAGTTCGGCTTTAGAAGTCATTTAACAACTGAAGATGCTATGTTCTCTTTTCTCTGTGAGGTACTGGATGAGCTAAACAAAAGATTTCGAACGCTGGCATATTTTTTTTATTTAACTAAGGCATTTGATTGTGTTTATCACAACATATTGCTCCAGAAGTTGGACCATTACGGAATACGGGGAGTGGTTCACGATTGGTTCTCCTCTTACTTTAGAAACAGGCAGCATATGGTCATTATTCACAATGTTGATAACGGCTGTGATGTGGGGTCTGAGTGGAGTACTGTCACATGGGGGGGGGGGGGGGGGCAGGGATCAGTGTTTGGGCCACTCCTGTTCCTTATTTATATAAATGATATTCCCTCCGGTATTACAGGTAACTCTAAAGCATTTCTGTTTGCTAATGACACTAGCTTGGCAGTAAAGATGACCTAAGTTCATGGCTTGTAGAAACTAAACTAACGCTAAATCACCGTAATACTCAATTTTTATAGCTTCTAACACACAGTTCAACAAAACTTGACGTTTTAATTTCACAGAACGGGCATATGATTAGTGAAACTGAACAGTTCAAATTTCTGTGTGTTCAGATAGATAGTAAGCTGTCGTGGAAAGACCACGTTCAGGATCCTTTTAAAAGACTTAATACTGCCATTTTTAATATTCGTACGGTATCAGAAGTGAGTGATCTTTCGACACGAAAATAATTCTACTTTGCTTATTTTCATTCGCTTATGTCGTATGGTATTATATTTTGGGGTAACTCTTGCCATTCTAAAAGGATATTTTTGGCTCAGAAACGGGCGGTTCGGGCAACAAGTGGTGTAAGTTCACGAACCTCTTGTCGACCCCTGTTCACGAGTCTAGGTATTTTTACATTGGTCTTTCAATATATATACATTCCTTACTGACATTTCTTGTCAACAATATTAGCTCATTCCCAAGAATAAGCACCTTTCACTCGGTTAATACTCGACAGAAATCAAACCTGCATTTGGATCGGACTTCTTTAACTCTTGCGGAAAACGGTGTGCAGTATGCTGCTGCATCCATTTTCAATAAGCTCCCACTCGAATTAAAAAATCTTACCAGTAATCCACGCGCTTTCAAATCGAAACTGAAGAGTTTCCTCATGGGCCGCTCCTATTCTGTCAAAGAGTTCCTTTAAAAATTAAGCTGATTTTTATTGTATTGTTGATTGCGTTTACTTAAACTTATGGACTGATATTTTTCGGGTTTATGAACATTTATTTTTATCTCTTATTGCATTTATGTTGTAATTTCATGTACTGACACTGAAACGTCCCCTTAGAAAAATTATGAATTACACTGCTCGTAAACTTTATTTGATTTTCAAACAGCTGGGCACAACTGAACGTACTCAGGCATTTCTGTCTTTACTTATTCTGATCAACATTAAACTGACACACAATATTCTTAGCGCAACGCAACCTGACTAACAATAACCTATACCTTTTATGAATCACTTACGTCGCAAAAATCTTCGTTACTCTAACTACTGCAATTCTGCGAGCGCCAATACTGCCAGTTAAATAAAGGATTCTAACTACTGAAGGCACTAACTACTGATAGGCATAGTTAGCAAATGAAAGATTTTTGATAGAGTACAAACAATGTATCTACCTTAATAATATATATATACTCCTGGAAATGGAAAAAATAACACATTGACACCGGTGTGTCAGACCCACCATACTTGCTCCGGACTCTGCGAGAGGGCTGTACAAGCAATGATCACACGCACGGCACAGCGGACACACCAGGAACCGCGGTGTTGGCTGTCAAATGGCGCTAGCTGCGCAGCATTTGTGCACCGCCGCCGTCAGTGTCAGCCAGTTTGCCGTGGCATACGGAGCTCAATCGCAGTCTTTAACACTGGTAGCATGCCGCGACAGCGTGGACGTGAACCGCATGTGCAGTTGACGGACTTTGAGCGAGGGCGTATAGTGGGCATGCGGGAGGCCGGCTGGACGTACCGCCGAATTGCTCAACACGTGGGGCGTGAGGTCTCCACAGTACATCGATGTTGTCGCCAGTGGTCGGCGGAAGGTGCACGTGCCCGTCGACCTGGGACCGGACCGCAGCGACGCACGGATTCACGCCAAGACCGTAGGATTCTACGCAGTGCCGTAGGGGACCGCACCGCCATTTCCCAGCAAATTAGGGACACTGTTGCTCCTGGGGCATCGGCGAAGACCATTCGCAACCGTCTCCATGAAGCTGGGCTACGGTCCCGCACACCGTTAGGCCGTCTTCCGCTCACGCCCCAACATCGTGCAGCCCGCCTTCAGTGGTGTCGCGACAGGCGTGAATGGAGGGACGAATGGAGACATGTCGTCTTCAGCGATGAGAGTCGCTTCTGCCTTGGTGCCAATGATGGTCGTATGCGTGTTTGGCGCCGTGCAGGTGAGCGCCACAATCAGGACTGCATACGACCGAGGCACACAGGGCCAACACCCGGCATCATGGTGTAGGGAGCGATCTCCTACACTGGCCGTACACCTCTGGTGATCGTCGAGGGGACACTGAATAGTGCACGGTACATCCAAACCGTCATCGAACACATCGTTCTACCATTCCTAGACCGGCAAGGGAACTTGCTGTTCCAACAGGACAATGCACGTCCGCATGCATCTCGTGCCACCCAACGTGCTCTAGAAGGTGTAAGTCAACTACCCTGGCCAGCAAGATCTCCGGATCTGTCCCCCATTGAGCATGTTTGGGACTGGATGAAGCGTCGTCTTACGCGGTCTGCACTTCCAGCACGAACGCTGGTCCAACTGAGGCGCCAGGTGGAAATGGCATGGCAAGCCGTTCCGCAGGACTACATCCAGCATCTCTACAATCGTCTCCATGGGAGAATAGCAGCCTGCATTGCTGCGAAAGGTGGATATACACTGTACTAGTGCCGACATTGTGCATGCTCTGTTGCCTGTGTCTATGTGCCTGTGGTTCTGTCAGTGTGATTATGTGATTTATCTGACCCCAGGAATGTGTCAATAAAGTTTCCCCTTCCTGGGACAATGTATTCACGGTGTTCTTATTTCAATTTCCAGGAGTGTATATATATATATGTAAGTTCATGATATCGAGTATTCCAGTATTACAAATTTACTCTTTCTGATGGACATACGTCCAGATCGTTCGCTCTCAAAATTCTGGCATCTCTCTTCCCACATCCACCACTGCTGACGGCTCACCTCCAACTGCGCAACGCTACGCGCTGTTCACATCCAACTGCCCAACACTACAGTAGCGAATATTCCAACAATGCCAACCAGCCACAGACTGAACACAGGACAGCTAGTGACGTGTAAATAAAAAATAAAATGGGAAATGTATAAAATAAGATTATCGATTATTTTTCGGTGCCCCTATTGAGGAGACTGATGATTCATTGGAAAATGGGTGAGTGGTGGACAGAAGGGAGGGAATATAGGGTGCAATATTGACAGTTGGTGCTTAAAATTCTCAGACGGAATTTTTTAGATAGACAGAAGCTGTTTAGCAGATCAGTACTGTTAATTCGGCTGTAAACGCGCCACAGCCGGCTGCACAACGGAGCTGACTCGGCTGTCAGTCAGCCTACGTCCACGTGACGGGCGTCGGCCACGCCTCATGATGTCCGAATGAGCTCCAGCGGCCGTTGGCGGGCAGGTCAATATGACGAGGCGAGACGCGCCGCTGTCATGAATATGGAAGCCGGCGCCGAAATTGCGGTGAATGCTCATAGTCAGCGATTACTGGCGGCTCGTAAAGGGCTCAGCACGCGGCCGCGCCACTTGTTGATAGACCTGCAGTACAGCCGGGCGCCTCATTCCACATGGCAGCCATTCAGCGGCGGCGAGACAACCGCCACAGTACTGAGTGTGACGTAACCTGAGCCATTAGGAAATAGAGGCAAAACCGTACTCGCTGGACCACAATACAACTCGCCAGCTAGCTACCCTCCAGTTTCTAAATCTACACTACTGGCAATTAAAACAGCTACACCAAGAAGAAATGCAGTTGATAAACGAGTATTCATTTGGACAAATACGAGGGCTGTCCAGAAAGTAAGTTCCGATTGATAGCGAAATGGAAACCACATTGAAAATCAGAAATGTTTTATTTGTAACAGTTAGCTACACATTCCATCTACTTCTCTACGTAGACGCCGTTCTGACTTAGATATTTGTAGTAGGGTTGAACCAACTTTCCAGTGCCCTCATCATAGAAGGCAGCCGCCAGTGCTTTCCGCCAACTCTCTACGCTGGCCTACAGCTCGTTGTCTGTGCCAAAATTTTGTCTTCATAGTCAGTGATTCATGTGAGCAGAGATGAAACTCAGAGGGAGACAATTAGGGGCTGTACTGTGGGTAATCAAACATTTCCAATTGAAGACGATGCAGGAGCATCTTCATTGCCCCTGCAGAATGCGGCTGAGATTTGCCTTGAAGAAGAAACAGCACGACAGTTATGTAATGTCGGCTGCATAGCTTCCGGCGAAATTTCTCACCAGGCCCTCGTACTTAGCGGGAGACACTGTTTTCTAGACATCTTTAGACGTTCACTGTGAGCTCAGAAATGAGAAGAGCGACGTCATACGATCTAGGGTCATACTAGAGACACTGCTCAACACATCTGTGCAAAGCTTTATCGGATTTACATTGTGGTTTCCATTTCGCGGCCGATCGGAAATTACTTTCTGGACGCCCCTCGTATATTATACTACAACTGACATGTGATTGCATTTTCACGCAATTTGGGTGCATAGATGCTGCGAAATCAGTACCCAGAACAACCACCTCTGGCCGTAATAACGGCCTGGGCATTGAGTCAAACAGAGCTTGGATGGCGTGTACACGTACAGCTGCACATGCAACTTCAACACGATACCACAGTTCATCAAGAGTAGTTACTGGCGTGTTGTGACGAGACAGTTGCTCAGCCACCACTGACCATACGTTTTCAATTGGTGAGAGATCTGGAGAATGTGCTGGCCACGGTAGCAGTCGAACATTTTCTGTATGCAGAAAGGCGCGTACAGGACGTGCAACATGCGGTCGTGCATTATCCTGCTGAAATGTAGGGTATCGCAGGGATCGAATGAAGTGTAGAGCCACGGGTCGTAACACATCTGAAATTTAATGTCCACTGTTCAAAGTACTGTCAATGCGAAGAAGAGGTGACCGAGACGTGCAAAAATCGCACTTCATATCATCACGCCGGGTGACAGGCCAGTATGGCGATGACGAATATACGCTTCCAATGTGCGTTCACCGCGATGTCGCCAAACACGGATGCGACCATCATGATGCTGTAAACAGAACCTGGATTCATAAAACAAATGAGTTTTGGCCATTCGTGCACCCAGGTTTGTCGTTGAGTACACCATCGCAGGCCCTCCTGTCTGTGATGCAGCGTCAATGGTAACCGCAGCCATGGTCTTCGAGCTGATAGTCCATGCTGCTGCAAACGACGTCGAATTGCCCGTGCAGATGATTGTTGTCTTCCAAACGTCCCCATCTGTTGATTCAGGGATCGAGACGTGGCTGCACGATCCGTTACAGCCATGCGTATAAGATGCCTGTCATCTCGACTGCTAGTGATACGAGGCCATTGGGATCCAGCACGGCGTTCCGTATTACCCTCCTGACCCACCGATTCCATACTCTGCTAACAGTAATTGGATCTCGACCAACGCGAGCAGCAATCTCACGATATGATAAACCGCAATCGCGATAGGCTACAATCCGACCGTTATCAAAGTCGGAAACGTGATCTTGCGCATTTCTCTTCCTTACACGACGCATCACAACAACGTTTCACCAGGCAACCCCTGTCAACTCCTGTTTGTGCTGTGAGAAATTGGTTGGAAACTTTCCTCATGTGAGCACGTTGTAGGTGTCGCCACCGGCGCCAGCCTTGTGTGAATGCTCTGAAAAGCTCATCATTTGCATATCATAGCATCTTCTTGCTGACGGTTAAATTTCGCGTCTGTAGCACGTCATCTTCGTGGGGTAGCAATTTTAATGGCCAGTAGTGTACATTGCAATACCCTGCCTGTATAAACCTAGAAATTGTTACCGGAGGCAGAGACTACCTTGACTCCGACACACCCCTTAACGCTCATTGTTGATACACTTAGCACAATGTAAATACGTTATCTAAAATTTGGCTCCAACATTAGAACAGAAGGTGGGGAATCGCTATAAAATCAGTGAATAATTACATTTTAAAAACAATTTATTATTAAAATGAAATGAAGGGAGCGCGACTTTAAATGAAATTTAAATCGAAATAAACTTGTCATTTGTTACAATAATCGACATTGAATACTAGCAAACCGACAGACTAACAAAACGATTCAAACATGCTGGTGTTATTCACCACAAGTACTAAGTCCAGGGGAGGATAATGCTTTCCATCAGCACATTCCCTCAATGCTGTGAATAAACCGGACGAATCTGAAATTTATATGCGCCCTCATGAAATGGTAAACTCTAATCTGACGGGCCGATGCTCACCACTCTTTTGTCCCGATGCACGTAAAGATATGGCTCTGCACGAGATCTGCCACAGCCCGGAATCAGTGGATTGCGCTATGTCACCGGCACCTCGTCCCAGCAAAGAACATCAGAATATTGACCCCTCAGTGATCGAGCACGAAGTCGCCTCTAAAACGTCTGATCCATCAGTACCCACGATCATGCGCCCCTGTTCCCAACTCCCCCGTTAGCGCCACCACGATAGCAAGCACAATTCAGGCAACATGTTATTTACTTCTGTCCAAGGGCCTGAAACTGCAATGTTCATTAATTTTCCTCCACGCGATATATCAAGTAGAGGGCCAATGAGGATGCATTCTCCTCTGAAGGTTTGTTGCGGAAACTCTCGTCCAACGTCAAGAGCCAATAGGCGAATCAGAGTGTTGTTTGTACAATTCAGAATTTCCAACAGGCCAAGCGAACGCGACGGGAACTCTACCAGCTCCCGTTGCAACAGCAGTGGACCTGACGTCTTCAAGAATTGTGACTTCTCTCCAGATGTTATCAAGTGGCGAGCGAGCCCTTACGACTCAAACCCCGGTAGCCGGGCATTGGACAACACCGTACGCCACACCATCGAAAATCTCATCCGCGTCCTCCTTTTTGTGACACGAAAATCTCGCTAGCCTCGCTCGAGATGCTCTACCGCCCTCATGAACCAGGGACTTAATCCTCTGAGAAGCGAGCGGACTGCCCTGTTACTCTCAGTGTTGTGTGCATTGGCTGTTCCCCAACTCCTGGAGAAACGGAATGCAAGGTTCTCACGAATTACCTTGGCCGGAGCGATATAAGTTCAGACAGATAACCCTTGCACTTTCATCACATACACTACTCACAATCAGATTCAAATAAAATGATGAGAATCATGAGTTCCACATATCTCCAGTCATGTCAACGAGCAGATAGTGTTACCTTATTAACACTATGCCGTCCGGCGACACCGAAGTCATGTTGTGCGCGATATAGCGGTCAACGTCCGGCAACACCATAGTGGTGTCGTGAGCATAGAGTCACGCAGTGGCAGGCGGCAGCACTTTAGGATCTTTTTCATTCTGTTGGTGTTTTGTTTACGTAACAATAAGTTACACATATCAACGAGGTTCTTGTTTTTATAAGTATTTGTGCTCTTTCATCATGGCGGACAAAAGAGAGAATAGGATTATTTACCATGAATGTCCGGAAGTCTTGTCTGACGTTCCGGAAGACTTGACCGATTGGGAAGAAGACATGTTGTTGTTGTGGTCTTCAGTCCTGAGGCTGGTTTGATGCCGCTCTCCATGCTACTCTATCCTGTGCAAGCTGCTTCATCTCCCAGTACCTACTGCAACCTACATCCTTCTGAATCTGCTTGGTGTATTCATCTCTTGGTCTCCCTCTACGATTTTTACCCTCCATGCTGCCCTCCAATACTAAATTGGTGATCCCTTGATGCCTCAGAACATGTCCTACCAACCGATCCCTTCTTCTGGTCAAGTTGTGCCACAAACTTCTCCCAAATCCTATTCAATACTTCCTCATTAGTTATGCGATCTACCCATCTAATCTTCAGCATTCTTCTGTAGCACCACATTTCGAAAGCTTCTATTCTCTTCTTGTCCAAACTATTTATCGTCCATGTTTCACTTCCATACATGGCTACTCTCCATACAAATACTTTCAGAAACGACTTCCTGACACTTAAATCTATACTCGATGTTGGCAAATTTCTCTTCTTCAGAAACGCTTTCCTTGCCATTGCCAGTCTACATTTTATGTCCTCTCTACTTCGACCATCATCAGTTATTTTGCTCCCCAAATAGCAAAACTCCTTTACTACTTTAAGTGTCTCATTTCCTAATCTAATTCCCTCAGCATCACCCGAGTTAACTCGACTACATTCCATTATCCTTGTTTTGCTTTTGTTGATGTTCATCTTATGTCGTCCCTTCAAGACAGTGTCCATTCCGTTCAACTGCTCTTCCAAGTCCTTTGCTGTCTCTGACAGAATTACAATGTCATCGGCGAACCTCAAAGTTTTTATTTCTTCTCCATGGATTTTAATACCTACTCCGAATTTTTCTTTTGTTTCCTTTACTGCTTGCTCAATATACAGATTGAATAACATCGGGGAGAGGCTGCAACCCTGTCTTACTCCCTTCCCAACCACTGCTACCCTTTCGTGCCCCTCGACTCATAACTGCAATCTGGTTTCTGTACAAATTGTAAATAGCCTTTCGCTCCCTGTATTTTACACCAACCACCTTTAGAATTTGAAAGAGAGTATTCCAATCAACATTATCAAAAGCTTTCTCTAAGTCTAGAAATGCTAGAAACGTAGGTTTGCCTTTCCGTAATCTTTCTTCTAAGATAAGTCGTAAAGTCGGTATTGCCTCACGTGTTCCAGTATTTCTACGGAATCCAAACTGATCTTCCCCGAAGTAGGCTTCTACTAGTTTCTCCATTCGTCTGTAAAGAATTCGTGTTAGTATTTTGCAGCTGTGGCTTATTAAATTGATAGTTCGGTAATTTTCACATCTGTCAACACCTGCTTTCTTTGGGATTGGAATTATATTCTTCTTGAAGTCTGAGGGTAAGACACTGGACAACAAAAAAATTAAAGTGAAGCAGAATCGTAGGAAGATAGTGAAATACGGTTGCCAACTGATTCGGCGGAATAAGACGAAGAAGGCAGTGCACAGTGGTCAGACTTCGATTTACTGAGGACCAATAATAAATTTGTAGGAACCCCGGGTCGAAAAATATTTTCCGAAGATACACAGAACGTCGAGGATATCGTAGAATTATATATTGGGAATGATCTACTTGAATATATTAGCAACGAAACCAACAAGTACTACAGTCAAAATTGCAATAGAAGGAAACTGGGTTTAAAAAATGCCAAATCTGTCTACGTTACGGGACCCGAACTTAGAAAATGGTTTGGGCTTGCTATCCTTATGGGAATTGTAGAAAAAGCAAGGACCGATGATTATTGGTCAACGAATCCGTGGATAGACACACTGATGTTTCGCAAAACGATGCCCCGCAACCGGCTCAGACAAATATTATCATTTTTAGATTTTCCCGACAGCAACAATAAACCGGATAATGGCGAACGGCTTGTCAAAGTGCAATTCGTAAGTGATTATTTTTCCAAAAAGTTAAAAAAAAACGTTTAATCAAATTCAAAACATCTCAACTGATCAAGGCGTGGACGATTAAATTTTAAAGTTTACAATCCCTCGAAAATTACGAAATACGGCATACTCATTCGGATGCTGTGTGATTCGATTACGGGATACATTTCCTCATTCAACATATATTCCGGCGCTGGACAGCCTTTAGCAAAAACATTGACACCTTCTGATGGAAAGTGGCATCACCTCTGCATGGATAATTATTATAACGGTGTACAACTTGCAGAGAAAATTCGAGTTTGTGGACCAATATGCCAAAATAAAGGATTTCTGGAACATTAAAGGACGCAAAAGTCAATGTGTTTAAAGCTTGTCATCAACGGGAAGGTGACAAACGGCCGGCGACAAGCCAAGTAATCCGAATTAGCGCTGCCGGCGCCAAGCGAATAAATTTATACGATACGTGCGGACGGCAGTGTGTTAATGGAAGGAGTCACTTCACAGTTGAGTTCTTGCTAGAGTTTTCATAAAACTTTTTCCATAAAGAACGCCACATTTGACATTCCTGTCGTTCTGTTAAGTTGGAAGCACTGAACGTTGCACAATTTTCATCGTTTCCTTGTTCTTAGTAATGAAAACTTTCACGACGGAACAGCGTGTGGTCAATGTAGTGTGGGGAATATTCGCAAACTCCTTAGAACGTTTGGTCAATGTGGTGCACCGAATAAGTCGAATGTGATGAGAAACCTTGATAAATTTGAGAAAACCAGTTTCTGTTGTGGGTTTAACTCTAGACGTGTCCTCGTGTTCGTCGTTCAGTGGTAAACATCGCCATCAGGTGATAATCTTGCTATAAGTCATGTGAATTCTGTTCACTGACGTTTACAACAATATTGTGTATTCCCAGGATCGGCATGCAAAGAGTTCTAAAATAAGGTCTGCCTCTTTGGGCCTATAATATCCAGGGAGTCCCAAAGACCAATCAGTTTACTGCTTTCTCGGTACCTCACAGTGGTAAATGGCGCTGCATACCTTGCATAAGTGTTGTCATCTGCGCACCAAACCAGCTTACAGAGTATAGCGTTCTGCCGTTATATGGACTCCTCATGTTCGTCACGGACGCTATCTCGTCCGTTAACCCAGGAAGCCAATTCTGACGACCTCGCTACTATGCGGAATGAATGTTCATTCCGCAAACACATGTACAGCGTCACTCTCTGATAACTGCAGTCCTTAGGTTCTGTTTCCTTCGCATTATTTTGGACGGTGAGAAATTTCGCCTCACATAGTTTCCATTCTTGGAAAGCACCATTTCTGGCGATACATACACTCCTGGAAATGGAAATAATAACACCGTGAATTCATTGTCCCAGGAAGGGGAAACTTTATTGACACATTTCTGGGGTCAGATACATGATCACACTGACAGAACCACAGGCACATAGACACAGGCAACAGAGCATGCACAATGTCGGCACTAGTACAGTGTATATCCACCTTTCGCAGCAATGCAGGCTGCTATTCTCCTATGGAGACGATCGTAGAGATGCTGGATGTAGTCCTATGGAATGGCTTGCCATGCCATTTCCACCTGGCGCCTCAGTTGGACCAGCGTTCGTGCTGGACGTGCAGACCTCTTGAGACGACGCTTCATCCAGTCCCAAACATGCTCAATGGGGGACACATCCGGAGATCTTGCTGGCCAGGGTAGTTGACTTACACCTTCTAGAGCACGTTGGGTGGCACGGGATACATGCGGACGTGCATTGTCCTGTTGGAACAGCAAGTTCCCTTGCCGGTCTAGGAATGGTAGAACGATGGGTTCGATGACGGTTTGGATGTACCGTCACCTCGACGATCAGCAGAGGTGTACGGCCAGTGTAGGAGATCTCTCCTCACACCATGATGCCGGGTGTTGGCCCTGTGTGCCTCGGTCGTATGCAGTCCTGATTGTGGCGCTCACCTGCACGGCGCCAAACACGTATACGACCATCATTGGCACCAAGGCAAAAGCGACTCTCATCGCTGAAGACGACACGTCTCCATTCGTCCCTCCATTCACGCCTGTCGCGACACCACTGGAGGCGGGCTGCACGATGTTGGGGCGTGAGTGGAAGACGGCCTAACGGTGTGTGGGACCGCAGCCCAGCTTCATGGAGACGGTTGCGAATGGTCCTCGCCGATACCCCAGGAGCAACAGTGTCCCTAATTTGCTGGGAAGTGGCGGTGCGGTCCCTTACGGCACTGCGTAGGAACCTACGGTCTTGGCGTGCATCCGTGCGTCGCTGCGGTCCGGTCCCAGGTCGACGGGCACGTGCACCTTCCGCCGACCACTGGCGACAACATCGAGGTACTGTGGAGACCTCACGCCCCACGTGTTGAGCAATTCGGCGGTACGTCCACCCGGCCTCCCGCATGCCCACTATACGCCCTCGCTCAAAGTCCGTCAGCTGCACATACGGTTCACGTCCACGCTGTGGCGGCATGCTACCAGGTGTTAAAGACTGCGATGGAGCTCCGTATGCCACGGCAAACTGGCTGACACTGACGGCGGCGGTGCACAAATGCTGCGCAGCTAGCGCCATTCGACGGCCAACACCGCGGTTCCTGGTGTGTCCGCTGTGCCGTGCGTGTGATCATTGCTTGTACAGCCCTCTCGCAGTGTCCGGAGCAAGTATGGTGGGTCTGACACACCGGTGTCAATGTGTTCTTTTTTCCATTTCCAGGAGTGTAGATGGTGTCAAAACGGGAGTGGTAGATACTGGTATATTCTCCACTGTCATCTCAATATTCATATGTTCAACAGTCAACACGGTTTCGCGTTACCACATATGAGTCCTACATCAATTATTCACTCATTTAGCTCCGCTTACAGCCGCTGATCAACCTTCCTCACCATTTCCTTTGTAACACTTATTTTAGGGACTCCTGGCTCTAATCAGTTTCATTTTAGTTGGTGTGTATTTAAGTAGAATATTGTGAACTGTAACAGTACTGGACTGAAATGGTTACGATTTTATACTTCGTGTGCGTCTGTGTTGTAATATTGAATAACACTAACAATGTTACGAAACTCTGTCTGATAAAATGAGTCGCCAAACTACCTGAAATTGTGTAACAGTATCTGAATAAGTGTTTGCAAAAATAATCGGAAAGCTTGACGCCGTATGCTAAAGAAATTGTCTTGCGAAATTCTTTACTGTGCAGTGCAATGAACAGTTATACATTGCATGACGTCACTCTGAACACACAAAACGAATTTTGAAAGAATAAATAATCAAAAATCTCTCTCAATAACTACCCTGTGATTCTACGTAGGCAACAGACTAAACAAATTCCCAACATTCGATAATACACACACAAATGTAATCTGCCTTTTAGAATCAGACTGCGTATGAAATTAAATCTGAACTGTTCTGTACCTAAAGTGAAGTCGGTTATGATTTTAAAAAGCCACACTCAACTATGAACAATCTAACGGTGTCATGACTGGTGTAAAACCGGCCCTAATTAATTTTTATGGCTTACCTGTGGCAACGGAAACTCGGCACAGCGCGAAAGTGATAAAAATAAGAAAACAGTGCAGCAGGAAACCAACTAATAATGAAAGAAACCCTTGCGCAGTGCAGTGCAAGGATTTGCAACTAAGCTACGCGTATCAAGCTTTTTACTATTGTACAAGATGGGCGTATAGGCAGGTGGTGGGCGTTATGGAATGATTAGGGTTATCTTTAGAGAAAGGCCATTTATTGGATAAAGCATGTTGAAAGGGGGTACGTAGGCTTAGGGAGGTGAGGGTGAGCCAGAGGTTAGAGTTTGGCGATAACATTGTTCGCGAAGCTACCGAAAGTGGTTTTCTGCCAAAACCAAGTCCACAGCGCTGCAGCACCGGGAGAAGCGGGAGATGTTCAATGCTACAGGGCGGGCATCCGACTCGCGGGTGAGCAAGAATACAAGAGAGCGAGCCCGGCGACGGGCGGCTGGGTATATTCGACGCACCACGCGGCTTCCTCCGCCCTGATTGGTCAGGACCGAGCAAACCGTGCGGGCGGCATGGAACTTTCCAGAGCGTTGCCTGCTAAGCGACGCCTGGGCGGCGTTACCTCGTAAGCACATGAAAGAGGGGGGTGATCAAGGTGCTCTTCCTCGGTGCTGACTTCCTGTTACTACACCGTGGGACGAAAGCATTTACAAGCAGCTAACACTGCCGGCCGTGGCTTGGCCGCAATAGAAAAATGAAGTTACCGTTTGGAGGCTCATACAATAAAGTAAAATCCCTTATTGCCTGGCCCATCCTTTACACTATGTTCCGCAGAATAAAATGCGACGGTACGCAACTGAAAATCCAAATTTTCGTGAGGAGACGGTGGAGGATAGCGAATTTACTAAATGTTGGGGAAGAGATCAACATTCAAAAACTATAGCGAAACAATGATTTCTTAACAACTGAAATCAAATTTACAAAATGACTATCATAAAAAGCGACTCTGGCATGAAGTTAGTTAATAGAATGGTGAACCTGTAACTTGTGAGTGCAAGTCATAGAACAGACATTTTCGGCGTGACAGTTTACATATTTGACTGTTCAGTCACATTGCTCAACTCTTTCTCAAGCTGTGCCACTTTCTTGAAAGTTTGCTAATGACGGAGCTTCTATGCCAACGAACGCTGATCACGTGGGTTTGGTCCAAACTGTACATTACTCGCCTACTTCTTATCCTGCGACCAAGAAGAGAGGTTGTATCCTTGCCGCAGTATTGTAACTGTCAGGCGACTAGCAGTCTTCCCGTCATGTCGCGAAGTTTCTCCCTCGGCTTATACGAGTGCTACTCGAGACGAGACGGCGCTAACGTGAACGGAGAAAGCCGGGACAGATGAGAGGGGCGTCCTGCAAGGATATTACCGGAGCCGTGGGATTCCCCCGCAATATCCGGCCACGTCTGGGGCAGCCTTATTAATTATCCCCGTCGCGGGCCGCCTGCACGGGACGCCTCATCGCGCCGTCAGCAGCAAGCCCGCCACCGAAGGCTCCTCAATTAGCGCTCCAGATTGTCCTGGATCAGCCCCGACCTCCCGCCGCGGAAGATAAACTAACGGCGCGACGCTGCGCCCTCTCCAGATATCGCAAACAATCTGCGGCACCGTGTGACGTCACCATCCACCCTAGCATTAATTTCAAGTTTTTACTGCGGAGGCGACAGTCGCTCAGTGTTACCCCAAGACAAATAGACCCTTACTAATATTCACTGTTGTTTATTCTTTAGATGTGCCCTCTCGGGAATTAGATTAGGGAATGAGACACTTAAAGCAGTAAAGGAGTTTTGCTATTTGGGGAGCAAAATAACTGAAGATGGTCGAAGTAGAGAGGATATAAAATGCAGACTGGCAATGGCAAGGAAAGCGTTTCTGAAGACAGTTTACTTGGAAATGTTTGAAATTTATTGTAAAACAGTATAATACAGGATATAAATTAGAGGCATACATAAAAAATTAGCTGCAAAATTACAAAACATAGGTATACCCATACCGATGTACAACGGCTGCATAGAGCAGGAGCAGCGGAATGACGATTGTCAACTGCTGGAGACGGCAGTACAGTTATTTTTCAATTATTGGAGTCTCCGCCTTCAGCTAACGACATGTCGTCAGCATTAGCCAATCAGGTGTAACTCGAAAGAATTATGTACAAAAATATCTACTTATTTGTAAACAGGACTTCAAACTTATGTAAATAATTTTATAACAAATATGAAACAGTTTGTTAATACAGGTATTGTCAAATAAAGAGTAAAAAGGAAACAAATATCACATTCGTGGAGTATAGGTCGCCCTCTAGGGGGAGTGCTGGAAAAATATTTTCGACTTTTTTAGTTTCTGTGTAGAAGTTTTGGGTTAGGTGCTGACAGGATCCGCGAGTGCGAAATTCAGTTCTGTAATGACTTTTAGAGCTGTTGTTGCCTTATTTTTCGTCACAATCCTCTTCAATGACCATCTACGTCTACATCCATACTCCGCAAACCACCTGACGGTGTGTGTCGGAGTGTACTTCCAGTACCTCTATCGGTTCTCCCTTCTATTCCAGTCTCGTATTGTTCGTGGAAAGAAAGATTGTCGGTATGCCTCTGTGTGGGCTCTAATCTCTCTTATTTTATCCTCATGGTCTCTTCGCGAGAGAGGTAGCTATATACTGCTTGACTCCTCGGTGAAGGTATGTTCTCGAAACTTCAACAAAAGCCCGTACCAAGCTACTGAGAGTCTCTCCTGCAAAGTATTCCACTGGAGTTTATCTATCATCTCCGTAACGCTTTCGCGATTACTAAATGATCCTGTAACGAAGCGCACTGCTCTACGTTGGATCTTCTCTATCCCTTATATCAACCCTTTCTGGTACGGATCCCGCACTGGTGAACAACATTAAAGCAGTGGGCGAACAAGCATACTGTAACCTACTTCCTTTGTTTCCGGATTGCATTTCGTTGGGATTCTTCCAATGAGTCTGAGTCTTGCATCTACTTTATCGACGATCAACTTTATATGATCAATCCATTTTAAATTACTCCTAATGCCTGCTCCCGTATTATTT
This sequence comes from Schistocerca gregaria, assembly GCF_023897955.1. Classification (NCBI taxonomy): domain Eukaryota; kingdom Metazoa; phylum Arthropoda; class Insecta; order Orthoptera; family Acrididae; genus Schistocerca; species Schistocerca gregaria. The sequence continues at coordinate 470,046,013 of NC_064926.1, forward strand.
ATGGAATTAACTGCTTCCAGTAGCTGACCTGCTACACTGTAGCTAAATTACAAAGGATCTTTCTCTTTATGTATTCGCAGTCCCTCCAGATCACTCGGAAAAAAAAATTTACCACTGTGCAATTAGTTTAACGCCAACCTGATGTACTCACAACTACGTACAACACTGCTCTCACTACGACGGAGATTTGTAACGTATCAGGGACATTGCGCTGGTGCCATTCGTGGTGGAATACAACAGCGCAAACTAGAGGCTCCGCTAACATCTGTATTTGTGTTAAACCATGCATATCTCGCCCCATGTCCACATACTGCTCAGCCTCAGTATTTGCATGCGACCCTAATTTAACAATATTGGTAGTAGCTTACAACTACAACAGCAATACTACGAACTATCAGAGTTGTTTAAACAATAATTCTTCTTCACGTGTTGCCTATGTGAATAGAATGGAAAGAAGTTCTAATAACTGGTACCGTACAAAGCACCCTCTGCATACACTTGACAGAATGCACTGTTGTAACCTCACCACAAAATAATTTCCGTAACCTCCAAACAGTAAGAAATATAATTACTTATAGCATTCAGCGTAACCTCCCTTATAACCTTTCAATAATTGACTGTCAATTTAACCTGGTAAATTTTGGACGTCAGCAGTGCTGCGTCATGGTCCTGATACATCATTCTGAATAAACTGAAAAATCTTACCTTAATTAGGTCGCCGGATAACGCTTATATATCTGCTCCTATAAGAAATTTTTCTGGCGCAGCTAAGTGCAATGCTGGCCGATAGATTTGTCTGATATAAAAGGAAGGAACTGATTTTTCGTTTCAATAATCGGGATGGCCAAGGATTGGAGAAATTAGTGAATTCTTTAAATTGAGATGAATGACAAAAGTTACTTTTTATGAGAAAGATTCTTATTAAGTGATTTTTTTTTAAAAACATTTACATGGGACTTGATATAACAATACTACATACGCGCGAGGCTGCTTTTACCTTATACTAGAACGCTCAGGCTCCGCCATCGCTGCACACGACCGGTCCAGCCAACACGGTACACCAGACTGCTCGCTAGCAACTACTTACTACTACTACTACCACACAGTTCCTACTGCAGTCAACACTACTCTTTGGTCACAGATTCTCTTATAGCTTACATGTCGCAGGCAGCGCGTGAGCAATACATCGAAATTACATCTGCTCGAGTGCTCTAGCAACATATTCTTTAAGCATGGACCTCTTACACTGTGAATGCAGTGTGTGATGACGCCCAGCTTGTAAGAATACTATCTCCCCTCCCTGCTTCTTGGTTGTAGGTACGACGTTGCTGTCACCATCGCCAATGCTTTCACTTCGCTTTTCCGGCTAATATACCGCACAGGCGCAACATGAAAACATTCTGAGCGAACAGCGTTGTGTAAATCGAGCAGGTTGTGAGATGAAATCCGCTGCTGCAAATGCCAACCGATCACGCGTTCAGAAGATTACCTACGTCAGCGGAGAATGGTACGAATTCCTCGGCAGCAAGCCAAGTGATTTCAGACCGCAATGGAAAGTAAACATGCCACCCAGCTCCATGTCCCCTGCGACACAGCCTGAGGCTCTGTAAAACAAACATTCTGTAGCGGACTTCTTTCTCCGCAGCGAGCAGGCAAGTGAATCATCCACAGAGACGGTCGTAGCGTTTCATCCATCAATTCTGGCGTTACGACTGAGTAAAAGATTTTAATTTAGCAGGATGTGCTTCATTTCATGAGTTTCTGAAGTATCGTCAATGGTATGCAATACATACTGATGAGGTAAGAAATTATAGCAACTACATAACGCGAGACTGAACGCCACCTGGCGGTGTTACGGGAACGTGACGCGGTAAGGAACGTACGTAAGAGATCCAGAGATGAGTGTGGGATCATTCTAGCGACAACACAACCGGGAAAATCCAGTGACATAAGGAGCTTTAAATACGGATAGACTGTTATCGGCCGAAGTCTGGTAACGATCATCTCTAAAACGGGCAGCTAGTGGGCTGCTCACGAGTTACTGCCGTGAACATCTATGGGAAGTGCTTGAAGGACGGTGAAACGGTTAGTAGCGGGGAAGGTGTTGGACGTCCATGCCTCATAAGAAGACGTAGAAGCCGGATGCTTACCAGCTCTGTAAAATACAGGACTACAATAAGTGAGCCATCCGCTTTCACATGTGCGTGTTTTCCAGAATAATACACGTTCAAGTATGACTGACGCATGAACAGAACCGTACACTGATCGAGCTTGTTATTGCGCTCTCTGGCTGGCCTTACGAGTACAGTGCCGAGTGTAAATGGCGCCAAAGCAAGAAAAACATTTGTGTGTGTTGGTAGATTGTCACGGACACCTTGAGACGTCGAAGTTGTGGTTCCGGTTTTTTGAATCACTGATTGCTAATTCTACGAATTTCAGATTCCAACAAGACGGGAACTATAGACCTATATCTCGAACGTCGATGAGTTGTAGCATTTTGGAACACGTATTATGTTCGAGTGTAATGACTTTTCCGGAGACTAGAAATCTAGTCTGTAAGAATCAGCATGCGTTTCGAAAAAGACGATCGTGTGAATCACAGCTCGCGCTATTCGTCCACGAGGCTCAGAGGGCCATAGGCACGGGTTCCCAGGTAGATGCCGTGTTTCTTGACTCCCGCAAGGCGTTCGATACAGTTCCTCACAGTCGTTTAATGATCAAAATAAGAGCATATAGACTATCAGACCAATTGTGTGATTGGATTGAGGAGTTCCTAGATAACAGAACGCAGCATGTCGTTCTCAATGCAGAGAAGTCTTTCGAAGTAACAGTGATTTCAGGTGTGCCGCAGGGGAGTGTCATAGGACCGTTGCTATTCACAACATACATAAATGACCTGGTGGATAACATCTGAGGTTCAGTGAGGCTTTTTGCGGATGATGCTGTAGTATATCGAGAGGTTGTAACAATAAAAAATTGTACTGAAATTCAGGAGGATCTGCAACGAATTGACGCATGGTGCAGGGAATGGCAATTGAATCTCAATGTAGACAAGTGTAATGTGCTGCGAATACAAAGAAAGAAAGATCCCTTATCATTTAGCTACAATATAGCAGGTCAGCAACTGGAAGCAGTTAATTCCACAAATTATCTGGGAGTAGGCATTAGGAGTGATTTAAAATGGAATGATAATATAAAGTTGATCGTCGGTAAAGCATATGCCAGGCTGAGATTCACTGGAAGAATCCTAAGGAAATGCAATCCGAAAACAAAGGAAGTAGGTTACAGTACACTTGTTCGCCCACTGCCTGAATATTGCTCACCAGTGTGGGATCCGTACCAGATAGCGTCGATAGAAAAGATAGAGAAGATCCAACGGATAGCACCGCGCTTCGTTACAAGATCATTTAGTAATCGCGAAAGCGTTACGGAGATGATAGATAAACTCTAGTGGAAGACTCTGCAGGAGAGACGCTCAGCAGCTCGGTACGGGCTATTGTTGAAGATTCGAGAACATACCTTTACCGAAGAGTCAAGCAGTATATTGCTCCCTCCTACGTATATCTCGCGAAGAGACCATGAGGATAAAATCAGAGAGATTAGAGCCCACACAGAGGCATACTGACAATCTTTCTTTCCACGAACAATACGAGACTGGAATACAAGGGAGGTCCGACAGAGGTACTCAAGGTACCCTCCGCCACACACCGTCAGGTAGCTTGCGGAGTATGGATGTAGATGTAGATGTAGATGTAGACAACCCCTCATTGGAGCATCGCTGTCAGTTGGTACTTAAACGACCTACTTCCACATCGATGGCTTGGGCGTAGTTGTGGAGATTGTGTGTGTCTATTCTCTGTTGCCTTGGCCCACGGGTAGCCTGACCTAATACCTTGTGACCCGTTCCTTTGGCGGTGCATTAAGGAATGTGTTTACATACGTTGGTCGGAGTGGACGAGTGGTTCTAGGCGCTACAGTCTGGAACCGTGCGACCGCTACGCCTCGGGCATGGATGTGTGTAATGTCCTTAGGTTAGTTAGGTTTAAGTAGTTTAAGTTCTAGGGGATTGATGACCTCAGAAGTTAAGTCCCATAGTGTTCCGAGCCATTTGAACCATTTTCTTCAATTTTCTGAGGGCAATAGAATACATTTCCGAGTTGTTCGTTGCGCCATGAGGGAGGACATCAAACAGAATTACCTCTTCACAATCCTACAAGATCGTCACCATGACTTCACCGGCTGAAGTTGCGACTTTGCAACTTTTCTTCGCAGAAGAGGTAGTGTAGCTCCACTCCATGGATTGCCGTTTTGTTACCGGCTCGATGTGGTGAACACATGTTTCATTTCCTGTGGCACTGTTTGACAAAAGACTGCCAAGATCAGCCTTGTAACGTGCAAGCAATTCCACAATGATGGTACTTCGTTGTTCTTTGTGCCGCTCGGGGTGGCCGCGCGGTTTGAGGCGCTATGTCACGGACTGCGCAACCCCTCCCGCCAGAGGTTCGAATCCTCCTTCGGGCATGGATGTGCGTTGTTCTTAGCATAAGTTATTTTAAGATAGTATAAGTAGTGTGTAAGTCTAGGGACTGATGACCTCAGCAGTTTGGTCCCCTAGGAATTCACATATATTTGAACTTTTCGTTGTTCTTTATGGTCTTCTGTTAGGCGGCGAGGAACCCATCGAACACATATCCTTGAGTACCCCAACTGGCGGACGAGTGTGTCAGCACTACGATCAGAGACGTTCAAATGTACAGTGAGGTATTCGGTTGTGGTCCATTGATCACCTCCAATGATGGTGTCCGTACGTTCCGACATTGCAGGAGTCACAGCTGCGTGTGGCTGGCCAGCACACGGGAGATCCGACAGGTTTGTGCGACCTTGTTGCGATGATGACAGAGGCCTCGCCCAACAACTCACCGTGCTTTTTTTCACTGTCAGGTGTCCTTAGACATTCTCCAAGCGTCTACGAATAGCTACAATGGTCTGGTTTCTCGCCGAAACAAACTCAATGGCCGCTCTCTGCTTTGAACACAGGTCCGTTACAGACGTCATTTTGAAGTCAACGTCTAGCGCCGCCATCCATTGGAATCTCTTCAAACTACAGCGGTTGAAGCGGGAATAGTCCACCATGTCCCACACAAATTTCGCATTTTTTAAAGAGGTATTAGCCGAGCAAAATGTGTTTCATTACTTATCGAACGCCTTTCGCAGTACTTTGGAAAATATAGAGCTTTAAAGACAAATGAACAGTTTATAGCAGCCTTTAATACCAGTGGCAGATTTGATGTCAGAGTACAATGCAGTGTTTCGGAATGCACCGTCCAGCGCACATGGTTGAAAATGGGGCTCCTCAGCAGAGAACTGCTCCATGTTCCCTTGTTGCCCCAACGTTGACGTCCATTACTATATCAGAGGGCAAAATACAATTAAGAGAGTACCGTGAATCAACGGAAAAGAACAACCTGTGCGGATGAAAATCTTTTTCGTTTATATATTAGGTCGATGATGATGATGATTAGTTTGTGGGACGCTCAACCGCGCAGTTATCAACGCCCGTACAAATTCCCAGCTTTCATGAATGATAATGAAATGATGAGGACAACACAAACACCCAGTCATCTCGAGGTAGGTGAAAATCCTTGACCCCGCCGAGAATCGAACCCGGGAGCCAGTGCTCGGGAAGCGAGAACGCGACCTTGAGACCACGAGCTGCGGACCTACACCAGGTCGATGATATTGTCCGGTTATGCTGTAGCCAGAATTAACGGCTGCTAGGAAAATGCACTGCGCGCCGATGGGGTCAGAATTATGCTATATGGCATATTCACCTAGGCTTCCTTGCGATTTATGGTAGTAATCGAATGCACCGTGAAAGTTGTGGGCTACCTGAACATTATTGCGCACCACCTACATCGCTTCATGTCACATGTCTTCCCCGACGGCGACGGCGTCTTCCAGCAGTATAAATGTCCGTGTCGTAAGGCCAGAACCGTGCCCCAGATGTTTGAGGGGCGTGAGGAGTGATCTCAAATTGACGCCTTGGTCACAAAATTCAGGTGATCTGATACTGAGGAACACGCCTGGGACGCTATCGTGTGCCAGATCTGCGTTCACATACCACCGGCCCGAAACGTACGGGAAACGCTTCACCTGTGGGTTCACTTATGGTGCTCTTACCTCTATAAACCTACCAAGAACTTGATGAACACTTGCCATGCTGAATCACCGCTGTTGCGTTCCTAAGGTTGGCCAACACACCTTTAATGAGGTTGTCACAAAGGTTTGGCTGATCTGTGTATTACATCAGTGCTGTGGAACTACTACCAGCCACTGAATGTACGGCGTTTACGTTATTTGCTGCTGCTTGTCAATGCCAGTTTCGAACAGACGGTAGTATTCACACTTGAGATGGCTGCAGTACATTAATGAGATGAATTACTGACCATTCTTTCCAAATTTTTGCAGCGCCGTGATGCTCTACAGTGAAAACTGATTTCAAATACTAAAGACTAAATATTTAAATTGAGATAGCTGAAACCGGCGTCAGTGTATGTACGGTCCACCCAGTTACAGTAAAATATTCCTATTCATTTCGCAGAAATGTTGTTTCCCTACAGCATAAAATATGATACGAGCCAGATCTTCATCGTAGCATTTTCTTTCGGCAGCAAAGCGTCCAAGTTTTTAAGCCTAAAATACGAATCGGGGTATCGCCTGCACATAAAAATGATGACCTCACTGTAATTTTTTGATGTGAGGCCCGCCAGTTATGAAAACACCGCTTTTCCCAGTACCCAAACATATTTCGGCGTCACTGTGTCATCATCCGTGGGTTTTCGTTTTTATTTACTCTGCAATGTGAACGATTTTCTGGATCACTTTTAATAGTAATTAACACAAAAGCGATCAAGAAAATTGATGCACATCAAATGTAAAGGTATTCACATAAAGGAACGATCTTTTGTTTGAACTAAAAATGCACATAACTTTATAATCATTTAACAAAAATGTTCACTTTGCAGAATACATAAAAACGAAAACCCACTGATAATGGTACAGTGGTGCCGAAACATGTTTGGGAACTGAGAAAAACGGTGTTTTGCATAACTTGCGGACCACACATCCAAAAATTTTAACTGCAAACACGGCCAACACAAGGAGCTGCAAATTCAAATAGATAGATAACTCTCACTGTATCCTGACGTCTTTCAGGGTAAGCTGTTGGCACAAACAGCCGCTAAAAAGGAAAACACGTCGTTTACCTGAGGTGTTAAATGTAGAATGACGAATATACAAATCCCTCCGAAGACCCGATAAGACATGTTCTGATTTGGAGCATGAAAGAGTATCAACACCTTTAGTTAATGGAAGTAGCACTCGTCATGGGAGACCGAAGAATGAAAAAGTTAACTGAAGGAGCGTTCAAGGAAATGCACCAGAACTAGTCTCGCTTATACGGTATAAATGTACACAAAGAACAAGGAGCAGAAAGCTGGCTGAAACCAAGTGATGGTAGCAATGAAATTCTAAATTGCGATATATATAGGGAAAATATGGGTTGAACGCTTATGGAGGAGTAGTGTTTACAGCCGTAAATAAAACGATAATATTTAATCAGGATAGTGCACATTGAGGATGCGAATTAATTTGCGTGAATGCGTGGAGATCATTGTTAAAAGTGCATCAAACATAGTAATCGGATGCCTTTATAGACTCCTCAGCTCAGGAACAATAGCGGTTGAACATCTAAGAGACATTATTTTTGAAGTCATTGTTGGAGAACGCCAGAGATGAAACCAGAATATTTAAAGTTGATTATAAGACAGTCTAGATAACAAAGACACATTCGTTACAGGGTGACCGCTTTCTATCATCATGATCATCTTGAATCCTTCAAAACAGTGATACGATACAGGATATAAATTACAGGGACGGATAAGAAAGAACTTAAAATTAGCTTTAAAATTACAATTATTGATGAACAGCGGCTGTACATGAAGCAGGAACCGCTGAATGACGATAATCAATTGCTGGAGAGAACTGCGCAGCTATTTGTTAAACACAGGAGACTCCGCTTTCAGCTGACAGCGTGATGTCAGCGTTAGCCAACTACATATAAGTCTACACGAAACTAATCACACATAGGACAGATGCCAAACACATCTATTTGAAGAATACCCAGGAAGAGTTGTCCACGCACAAAGAAGGTAGTTTGCGAAACTTCCATGTGACACGTATCAGATGGCACTGACAGAGGAAATGGAGAAGATCTAAAGAAGAGCAACGCATAAGCATGGCTAAGATGTTCAGTCAACTGCAGCGACAGACGCTGCAAGAGAGGTGTTGCGTATCACGGTACAGTCTTCGGTTAAAATTCCGAGAGCATACGTTCCTAGAAGCGTGAACCAATATATTGCCTCGTGGTACGTGTATCACGCGGGAAGACCATTTAGGAAAAATTAGAGAAATGCAGGTCGCACAGTGGCTTACTAACAATCTTTCTTCCCGCGCTACATTCGCTAATACAACAGGAAGGAGGAAGTTTTAGCGACAGAGGAAGTGCTCTACACCATAGACCATAATATGATTTGCGGAACATCGATGTACGTTACAGCGGAATCGATGTGTTGTTGAAAACTGACACAAATGATAGAACTGAGCAGCATAAAACTAAAATAAATTTTGTGAGAGGCATAAACGTAACGTGTGTGTGTGTGTGTGTGTGTGTGTGTGTGTGTGTGTGCGCGCGCGCGCGCGCGCGTATTGCTTCGCTTATTCAGTCGATCTATATTTTACACATAAAGCAAGGTACTACTCATACACACACAGTTACAAATAATTATTCGCTTTTTGCTGTGTTGTCCTCATTAGCTTTGTATCTAGTTGTTTCAATAACTATCGGATGAAAAAGTAAAGCACACTTTCGTTAAGTGTCAGGTTATAGATATTGAAGTTGGTAGTTTCATTAGAAAATGCTCCGGACATCGAGAAAGAAAAATTGGATGTTTTTAAAGACCAGTGCTATCGAGCTGAAAATCAATTTATTGGAGATCAATTTTACGTGTTACAAAAAATTAATCAATCGGCCACTGTTTTTCTGGATTACTGATATCATTTTTACCCTCAATGGGCCTATTTTCAAAGAAAAATTCATGTTATAATGTATGTTCTTCCATCAAGATACCATTCCTCCGAGGAAAAGTGAATTGCAACAGATAACTGCTGTTTTCCAAATGTCAACAAAATGTAAAAGAGGCAAAATTAAAATCCGGGTACCCAATGATTATGAAACTGTCAGTTCCAATTCATTACCAGATACATCCGAAATAAATACTCTTGGAATATCTAACAGTAACTGCGTTACTATTCTTACCATATATTACTCAACAGAATAAAGCTAAGAATTCCAACTAACGTGATCTTTTAAGTCTAGTAATGTAACTAACAAATCCCATGTATTTATTGTTCATTACAAGAAATTCGCCATTCGATAAAATAAGTTACATCATATGAATCAATTTAAGTAATGTGTATTTGATAACATTAATAAAATGCTACATAGGAAACTAAGGCTCCCTCCTAATGGTCGCTCCATCTTCATAAAACTAAGTGAGACAAATTAAACAAAATAAACAGTGGGAAGACACAATGCAAGGTTACATTTATTTTTTATTTTTCCCTACCTGTATTACGGCCGTGCAACATTCCGTTTACCTTTAAGTTCTTTTTATGAATTCTCAGACACTTGCACAGGGCAGTTATGTAAATGTACATTTATTACAAATTACTTACGGGATTTCGGAGAATAAAACTTCACTGAACTACCCTCTCCCAGGTCTGCGAGCAGCGAAAATTGTTACTTCATTTTTAAAAAAAGTAAATTTGCTTTCGAGACTACACTATGCTTGCCACTACTCTTCCTGTGTATTGCTGCACGGTGTGGGATGCTTCCCCGATTGAACTGACGAAGGTAAATGAAAATGTTTAAAGATAAAGAGCTCGTTTTTTATCATTACGAAATACAAGTGAGAGTGTCACGGATATGTTTAGCGAATTGGGATGGAAATGACTGCAACAAAGGCTGTTTTCGTAGAGGTGAGATCTTTTCACGTGATTTCAACCACCAATTTTCTCTCTCTAACTCCAAAGTATTTTGTTGACTTCCATCTACACTGGGAGAAGTGATCATCGTGATAAAACGTGAAGAATCGCAGCTCGCACGGAAAGATGTAGGTGTTCATTCCTCCCAAGTACTATTCGAGATTGGAAGCGAAATTGGTTCTATGCATCATCTACGAATACTTTTATGAAGTGTAATCCTGTAGATTTATTTGCAGAATACCGAGATTTTATGACTAATGTTGTTATGATAAGACTAAAAGTCGTTTCTATAGTACTTTCTTACAGGCCATCTGAATGAAAATAGAATTAAAACATATAAACTTTTCGAGAAATGTGTAAGGCTTAAGGAACTCAACCTGTGAAAGTAAATGTGATCATAACGTGCTTACAAGAAAGTCCCGTCCCTACATATCTGAGCAAGACATTGCAGATACTGCACTTGGCCTGCGGTTTGGACCTATACTCTGTGATTCTCAGGCACAAATCCCGCCCTCTCGGCCCCAGTTTTTCCTCGATCTGCTCCCCGGGCTGGCCTGGCACGATAAATTCTTTCCCGTAATGAGGCGGAAATTCGTCGTCAGCTGTCACATTAACATGCGATTACGGTGCCTAATTTTCCACAGTTTTGGCCCTAGTCTGCCCCTGCCGTTCAATCAGCACGACCTCAATTACAGGACCATAGACGCCGCGTTATCCCAGCCAGCCTTGCGCCACCCTCCTTGCTGGTCCCAATCTGTCGATGCCCGGCTGCAAATGAACGTCTGACGATCTCCGAAGGAACGGGGAGAGGTGGGAGCGAAGAAGTGGCGCTGCTTGTCGCGGCATCTAGACGAGATTACCCGTGTTCGCCCTGGAATGAGAAACTGCCTGGTTATTCGCCAACAGCCACTCACTGCGACCGTGAGGTCCTTATCGCCATGGAAAGAGGTATCAGAGTCGAAGCCTTGTTCCGTATTTACCGCAGGCATTCTATACAGTTCTGAAATGACTGTGAACAAAACTCGAACTTACCAAGTATCGGACCAGATATGTGACCGGATTCAGACCTTTATAGGAGGTAGAGCTCAACACGTCATTTTTAACTGGAGGAAATCGACAGATTTGATCTTCTGGATCATCCCAAGGGAGTATTATAGGTTAGTTAATTAGTTTCATGTTCCTTTGATGATTTTCACGATAGATCGTAATGATGTTGAACGAGCTACTTTACATTCTAATAAATTAATTTGGAAACATGGCTAAGTACAATTTTTAAACATACAGATGTGAGTTGTTAAATCCTACCCACCACCTTTACACATTAGACTAATAGAAATTCAATGGAACAGAAAGAGTTGTCTAGGAAGTACCTCAGTTTCCAATTTTTATTTTCCAGCACCACGGAAATTTTCTGTCACTGCGCAATTGATAAAATATTTCGTTCACAGGATGGTACACTTATGTTTGTGCTAAAGAGAACCTTAATGTGAGTTAATGAACCTCTTATTTCTTCTAGTGCTGTAATTATGTTCATCATTGTTCCTTTTGAAGTTCAGTAAGTGCAGTGGATTATTTACAACAACTTCCATGAGAGGGTGAGTACACTGTGAAACAGTAGCCAGAGTGCCTAACTTCTTGAACTAATGTTTACAAGATGATCGCGTTTGCGCACCACATATTATTCTTACAGCACATTTTTGAGCCGTGAAGACTTACTTCCTCACAAACGTGTTATCGCAGAACACTATTTCATACAACTTCGTCGACTGAAATCCAAAATACGTTAACTTACTTGTTTGTCGTTGCCTGAATCTGAAATATTACATAAAACAATTAGTAGTAAAAGCTGATGCCAGACAGATTCACTGGGAGAACCTTAAGGAAACGTAATTCATCCACTGTAGAAGTGGCTTACAGAAAACTCGAACGATTGCTTCTTCGGTGCGCTTCATTGGTCTGAGACCCTGTCCTTTATTCAGCGCGTTAGGGAGTTGTTCAACAGACTCTAGTGGCAGACGGTACAGGAGGCGCCTTGTACACCGCGGAGAGGTTTGCTGTTGAAGTTTTGAGAGAGTACGTTCCACGAAGAGTCGGAAAACATGTTACATCCTCCAACATACGTTTCGCGAAATCACTACGACGAGAAAATCAGAGACATTAAAAGTCATACGGAGCATCACCGACAATAATTCTTCCCATGCGCCATTCGAGAATGGAACAGCAAAAGATAGTGCTATCAGAGATACCCTCTGCCACACAACGTAATGGTGCATTACCTAGATCTAGTTATAGATATAGGCTTTCACACAACAGTTAGTGTCTATCCCCAAGCTTCTGTTAGTTTTATTTTTGAATAGGGGGACGAAACGCCAGTAAATTGTTCGTTAGATTGCAAAAAGGCGTACGTTCGTACTCCGTCCGTTCGACGAAGTATTTTTGTGCTAAATCTTTAATATTCGGTCACCGTGATACTGAGCCGAAACCTGTTGGTAAGATAATGATGTTAAGCAGTCTGTTTCATGCCAAATACTCTTCCTTCTGTAATGTTAGTCGTCTTTATGGTGCAACAATCCAGCACACCGAGTGAAGGAAAAATTTCGTATCTATACTTTCGAAAAATGTTGTTGGCATCTCCTGCGTCACAGACTGGGAAGCTACCAAAATATAAGTCCAATCTGCGCCCATCTGTCCGTGAAGTAGATATTTACATTACTTACTTGGTGAATACACGATGCTGCTATCTGAAAATAAAACGGTTCAAATTGCTCTGAGCACTATGGAACTTAACATCTGAGGTCATCAGTTCCTTAGAAATTAGAACTACTTAAACTTAACTAACCTAAGGACATCACACACATCTGTGCCCGACAAGATTCGAACTCGCGACCGCTGTGTGTAATGTTGTCCTATTTGCAGCTACTTACTTACATAACAGCAAAACTCTCTCCTAACTATTTTCCTTCACTTAAACTTTGAGTTCTTAAAAAATAAAGTCATGTAACTTACAATGTATTCCAGTACCTAAAAATTATCAATAATTTCTCTCAATTTCAAACGGTTTCTTTGAAGTCTATTTCCTTTTCGTTATTATCATTCAACATGGAAAAATCCCTTTAATGATAGTCCACAACAGAGCTCTCTATCATATTTCAGAAAGGAAAAGTCCAGACGAATCCTTCGCAATTCTCAAAGCATACACTCACTCTCTCTCTTTAGAGAGATTAAAAATATTGGTTGCAGCATAGGAAATGAAATAAACAATAAATAATGCCAATTTCCTCTTTCCATTCATAATTAAAAATATTTTACTTAAATTACATTACATTTGAGTGCGGGAAACAAATTACATGGATTCTGAGTGAACTAAAATACGCAGTTTGCGAAGGAAATTAATGCGGAATATACACGGAAAAGTATTACCGTAAAAGTTATGTATATCGACCATGTCGGACAAGGAGACTAAGAGTTTGCGGCTGTCTGCTGATGACGCAGAAGTGTACGTGAAGGTGTCGTAGGGGGAGACAAGATGACTTAAACAGGATTTCTAGTTCGGCTTGGTGATTTGTTAGCTTTCCCTAAATGTATAAAAATGTAAGTTAATGCAGATGAACGGGTAAAAAAAAAGTCCTGTAACGTTAGAATACAGCATTAGTAATGTGCCGCTTGATACAGTCACGTCGATTACATATCTAAGCCTGACGTTGCAAAGCGATATGAAAGGGGACGAGCGTGTAAGGATTGTAGCAGGGAGGCGAAGGGTCGACTTCGGTTTATGGGGAGAGGTTTAAGTAGGCGTGTTTCATCTGTTAAGCAGACCGCATACAGGACTATCGTGCGACCCTTTCTTGAGTAATATTGGAGTGTTTATAATCTGCACCAGGTCAGATCGGCAGAATACAAAGGAGCGATTCAAAGGCGTGCTGCTCGATTTGTTACCGCTACACTCGATTGATTGATTAGTTTAAGGGAAGGGACCAAACAGCAAGGTCATCGGTCCCATCGGAATAGAGAAGTATGGGGTAGGAAGTCGGCCGTGCCCTTTCAAAGGAAAGGTCATGTGCCTGAGGCGATTTAGGGAAATCACAGAAAACTTAAATCAGGATTGCCATACGTGGGTTTGAACCGTCGTCCTCCCGAATGCGAGTCAAGTGTGCTAGCCATTACGCCACCTCGCTCAGTGCGGCAGACTCGAATAACACGCAGGTACTAAGGAGATTCTTCGGCAATCAAATGAGAATCCCTAGAAGCAAGGCGACGCTCTTTTCGCGAGGCGCTATTGAAAAAATTTAGAGAACCGGCATTTGAGGCTGACTGCAGAAGGATTCTACTGCCGCCAACGTACTTTTGAGAAAGGATCGCGAAGATAGGAGAAATTAGGGGTAGTATGGAACTTTATAGATAGTTGTTTTTCCTTCGCTCTATTATCGAGTGGAACTGGAAAGCAAATAAATAGTAGTGGTATGTGGTACCCTTCGCCATGCACCGCACGTTGGATTGCGGAGTATGTATGCATATGTCATCTCAGCCCAGGAGTTTTAACTGAAGTAAACACTGACCGTCAAAGTCGTGATTGTAAAACTATTACTCATTGTGTAATGATACTTGAACCAGTTTTCCGAATTAAGACCGCCAATAACCATACCTTAGCTCTCATTTCTTCAGAATGATCGCTTTCTCTCTCACTTCTGTAACTCTCCTTCTGTTGACAGAATACACTTTGTCTTGCTTCTCACGATATTTAGCTGTCCCGTTCATTTTCATACAGCTAGTTCATGTAAGTCAGTTCTGGAAATTATGCGCGGAAAACCTGAATCTTAATAATAATAGCACACCTGGAAATGTATCATCTCCTGAATGCAAGAATCTTAGGGGCAGTGCGAACTCCATGTTGTATAAAACAAAGTTTTGAAGCTGCTATAAATACTTACTTATAGAACCCAAAACTGCTTTAGATACAAAGCTATCTATTAAACAGGTTTTCTTTATGCATCTCCATTATTTCGTTTCTCTGTGAGGATACCTTCCCGTTCCCAATAATCCATCAGTTTTTAAGATTTAGGCAACTGCTAGTTGGTTGTCATCGACGGGAGTAAAGAACTGGTGTTTCTGTATTCGAAATCGTCAGGAGCCTATCACTGGAAACAAGCTTATGTTGTTACATGCATTCAAAGCTACCCGTTATATCGTTGACAGCTCTACTGCATTAATCTCTGCGAACATAAATGCCGGGACAATAAATTGTATATGGCCGTCACATAAATTCCCAGCTTTCCTGTTGTTACCGACAATTCTCGCGAGCGGAGGCAATAAACAGCAACACCCAACGAAATCCGCAATACTTTATCCCTTTGCTTGTGATCCGATAACTAGTAGCAGACAGAAAAAAAGCGCCGGACGCTAGCAAACATTACATCATTCATTGCGATTCGGGAACGTAGGAACAGTATTTTGTATGCTTAAAGGGTCGATGGTGTGTTTTATGCTTGTTAAGACACTTCGGATGATTTGAAAGTTGATCAAGCAAGTTCTGAAGTATTTGCATAGGAAGGAGGAGACGAAGAATGGGAGATGTACAGAAATACAGAAAACACACACAGAGGTGAGCGAGAGAGAGAGAGAGAGAGAGAGAGAGAGAGAGAGAGAGGGAGAGGGAGAAATTAAAATTAATTGTTGGTAAAGCGGGTACCAGGTTGAGATTCATTGGGAGAGTTCTTAGAAAATGTAGTCCACCAACATAGGAGGTGGCTTACAAAACACTTGTTCGACCTATACTTCAGTATTGCTCGTCCGTGTGGGATCCGTACCAGGTCGGGTTAACAGAGGAGATAGAGAAGATGCAAAGAAGAGCTGCGTGTTTCGTCACAGGGTTTTTTGGTAAGCGTGATAGCGTTACGGAGATGGTTAGCAAACTCAAATGGCAGACTCTGCAAGAGAGGCGCTCTGCATCGCGGTGTAGCTTGCTTTCCAGGTTTCTAGAGGGTGCGTTTCTGAATGAGGTATCGAATATATTGCTTTCCCCTACTTATACCTCCTGAGGAGATCACGAATGAGAGATTCGAGCGCGCACGGAGGCTTTCCGGCAGCCGTTCTTCCCGCGAACCATACGCGACTGGAACAGAAAAGGGAGGTAATGACAGTGGCACTTAGAGTGCCCTCCGCCACACACCGTTGGATGGCTTGCGGAGTATAAGATGTAGATGTGTGTGTGTGTGTGTGTGTGTGTGTGTGTGTGTGTGTGTGTGTGTGTGTGTGTGTGAGAGAGAGAGAGAGAGAGAGAGAGAGAGAGAGAGAGAGAGAGAGAATGGGCAGAGGAAGGAGTGTTGGAGGAATTAGGGCCAAACATTGCAACCGCTGCTCACCTCGATACCGCGAGTTTGAATGCTACTTTGTGACGCTATTGATTTGTGACGGGATAAGGAAAGAACATAAGGGGAGCGGAGACGAAAGGTGAATCACTCTATCAACAGTGGCCGCAAATGGGAATATCCACTGATATATGTTAGTACGGCCAAAGGCAGATTGTGAAGGTCCGGTGCCTGAGGACGAGCATCATCTCTGAAACAAAGAAGCTGCTGGGATGCTTGCTTGGCACTATCCGAGGTGGTTGAAAGACGCTGAAATCACGGTTAGGCGTCAAAGTGTTGGACATCCATGCCGCATCCCAGAGCGTGGAGACCCGAGGCCTGCCTCCTCTGCACAGCAGGATAGGTGCCGCTCTGTAGCGGATCAGACGACAGAGTAAAAAAATCTTCAAATGTGCGTGAATTCCTAAGGGACCGAAGTGCTGAGGTCATCGGTCCCTAAACTTACACACTACGTAAACCAACTTAAGCTAACTTATGCTAAGAACAACACACACATACCCATGCCCGAGGGAGGACTCGAACCTCCGACGGGAGAGGCCGAGCAATCCATGGCGGCCACTCCGCGCGGCGATGACAGAGTACAAGAGTTTCGGAGCACACCCTTTAGCGCACTTTGTTGAATAAGCGGTTCTGCAGCAGTTAACGTGGCCATGTGATTGAACGTTACCGTCAGTCATGTTTGCGCACGATCATCCAGATTGGACCGTAGATCAATGGAAACGAACCGCCTTTTGTTTGATGAATCGCATTTATATCACGCCAGGTCGATGGTCGTATTCGGACAGCCCCTCGGAACATCACCGCGTTAGGGAAATGTCCAAAGTTATATTTTCCTGGTGTCCATTGTTTTAAGTATAATTTATATTTGATTGCTTACCACGATACACATATAATGTATATAAACATTTTATTGGAAAACAATTTTCGTTATTTAGAACTCAGTACGACCTCGTACACTCAAAATTTGGACCCGCTGATAAATGTCTCGTCCAGGATTTACGGACCTAATTTTTAAACCTTTATTTTCCTTCTACGTCAAGAAAGTCTGTATCATAGGAAATACTGCTGTTCGAAAATATTGTTTATGCAAGAAACACCTTTCCGGAAACCGTTCATTACCTTTTTACAACCCTGATATTCCTGTTGTCTAAAATGTATGGAGTAGTGTCAATTCTTTATAGCACAAACTGCGGCAACATCTGTTGTCCAAGATACGCATTTCATACTTTTCAAAGGGTTGTTAAAATAAATGTCGGCAGACAGGAATTTTCAGCTGTTTAGTAGACAATGTAGATATTTAGATTACTATCATGTTGTTATTCATCATGAATGGAGACCGAAAGATGGCCTGAATCGAGACTTCCACTTCCGCTAAGAAGAGGGCAAGTGCTGAGCGGCACAGAGTGGTGGGTGACTTGGGGAGACGGCAGCGGAAAAGCCGAGTTTCTGCGATTCACTTGCCCGCGACTGGCGGAAGGGCCCGCCACTGGCCTGTGATGGAATTATCGGGCTCTTTGGGAGCTATCGGAGCGCGCCTAACTGCCGCAGGCCCTTTGAGGGCCGGCGGCTCCCATCATCCCCCGCGCTCGGACAGACTATTAGGGACTCGTCTCCGGCTGACCTCTGCACAGCGACTTAAACACGTAAGCCTGCTGACGTGGTCACGCTGCTCCTTTATGTCTGCTGACGAAAAGACGGCGCACGCGCAGTTAGAGGCGAACGGAAACTCCTCTCTTATAGTTACCCCACTCCTGGCAACACAATGACACAAGCAACTACTAGGTATCATTGATCTGTTGGAATTACATTTTTCTGGAGACATATGGAGTCTCTGCTTTATCTTTGGCAACGATACAAACTGAAAGAAAGAATTAAAATCTGTGCCCAAGCTGGGGGCGTGAACCTGGGTCTCCTACTTACTAGGGAGATGTGCTATCGACTGCACCACTGTCGCTAGCATATCTGTATGCACCTACCCTAGTCCAGTGCATTCCCTAACACCAACTTCAAATCGTACCTCAGCCCGTCTTGATAAAGGCGGGCATTAGGCTATGGTGTCTGTGCAGATCTACTAGCCACAATGCCAAGCTGGTGTCATGCATAGCACGTCTACCTAGTAAACAGGAGACTCAGGTTCGCGTCCCAGCTTTGGCACAAATTTTAATTAATTTCTCCCGCTTTTATACGAATTAATCGTTATAAGTTACTATAATGATTCTATATGCTGTCGCCATTGTCAGTTTTCAACAGGAGGAGGAGATTAGTGTTTAACGTCCCGTCGACAACGAGGTCATTAGAGACGGAGCGCAAGCTCGGGTGAGGGAAGGATGGGGAAGGAAATCGGCCGTGCCCTTTCAGAGTAACAATCCCGGCATTTGCCTCAAGCGATATAGGGAAATCACGGAAAACCTAAATCAGGATGGCCGGAGACGGGATTGAACCGTCGTCCTCCCGAATGCGAGTCCAGTGTGCTAACCACTGCGCCACCTCGCTCGGTCAGTTTTCAACAGAGCAGCACCACTTAGTAATGTACTGAACGGTCTCACCTTGTCCAAGTCTGCAGTATAAGACGACAAGGCTTCCTTACTGTCTACTGTGACCTCTTGAAATCTCACTGGCAGAACTGTATGTGCCACCATGCTTGACATTGGCTCAGCTCTACAGACAGCTTTTCGCCCAAGAAAATGAGGGAGCACATTATACATAGCTTTGATCTTTATGATCTTGTAAACATTAAAAGCCGGTTGGGGTGGCCGAGCGTTTCTAGGCGCTACTGTCTGGAATCGCGCGACCGCTACGGTCGCTGGTTCGAATACTGCCTCGGGCATGGATGTGTGTGATGTCCTTAGGTTAGTTCGGTTTAACTAGTTCTAAGTTCTAGGGAACTGATAACCTCAGAAGTTAAGTCCCATAGTGCTCAAAGCCATTTGAACTATTTTGTAAACGTTGAAACTGCGTATTTTGTGTTTCCAGGTCTGTAACAGCAGGTATGCAGAAATTTGCATAATGGATTTCGTGAAGTTAAATGCAACAAATTAATAATAGGTCAATAGTCTCAAAAATTTGCATGGCTTATTTGTTAATTCTTGCTCCACTTATGTATGAGAGAAATTGTTCAAACGGTCCTAAGCACTGTGGGACTTAACATCTCAGGTCATCAGTCTCCTAGACTTAGAACTACTTAAAACTAACTAACCTAAGGACATCACACACATCCATGCCCGAGGCATGATTCGAACCTGCGACCGTAGCAGCAGCACGGTTCCGGACTGAAGTGCACAGAAATGCTCGGCCACAACGGCAGGCTGTATGAGACACATTAACTTTCATCACAGGTCCTAACATTGCCCAACACTTCAACATAGTAAAAAACAACAAAACACGCATTTTTCATAACACAACCAACAAGAGACTTCTTTCACCATTTTTCCGTACCGAACATGCCGCACCTCTCCAAAGTCAAATATTAAACATGGGTATATCCATAATGGTTAGCAGTAATTGTTCAAATCTTGATAAAATCTCAAACAGATGTTGATAACTTTATTGTAATATCTCCAATTCTTCGAGGATAACATACTACATAAACACAGTTCACCGTTCCTCTTTTCAGTAATTCAAAGAACTTTATTAGGTGATTTACACACATACCTGGAAATACAAAACTACAATTCAGTATTGTCTTTTTTCTGAACATGACTAAAATTTTACACATTATTCAGTGTTACAAAAATAAACACATGATCAAAACCAGTAATTATGTGAATTAAGCATCTTTCAGAATTCCTATCTGAGAAACAATTTTTTTCATTAATACTTTAATTTCACCCCAACTCCACAGTTCTGGCGTCAATTAAAACGCATTGTGTTTAGTCTGTCATCCAAGATACTCAGAGATAAATTATCTAAAGCTAATAACTTTTTTAATAAATAAATAAATTTTAGCGCTAAGTGTATCGCTAGACTATGCGTCAATCTGCATAGTTTGAATCATTCTTAAATTCAGTAAAATACTTGCTACAATTAAAGTGCTAGTGAAGGTATTATCTGTTGTTGTGTAGATGGTCACAGACATGTTTGTTATTACTATACGTCACAAATCGCGAGAATATAAATTGCACTTAATACACATCTGTAAGCGCAAGTATCAAAAACAGTAGAAACTTCCTGGCAGATTAAAACTGTGTGCCCGACCGAGACTCCAATTCGGGACCTTTGCCTTTCGCGGGCAAGTGCTCTACCAACTGAGCTACCGAAACACGACTCACGCCCGGTACTCACAGCTTTAGTTCTGCCAGTACAAAGTTTGGAAGGTAGGAGACGAGATACTGGCAGAAGTAAAGCTATGAGTACCGGGCGTGAGTTGTGCTTCGGTAGCTCAGTTGGTAGAGCCCGCGAAAGGCAAAGCTCCCGAGTTCGAGTCTCGGTCGGGCACACAGTTTTAATCTGCCAGGAAGTTTCATACTAGCGCACACTCCGCTGCAGAGTGAAAATCTCATTCTACCAAATACAGTAGTTTGACGTGTTTTCTTCATGTACGGGTTTTATCCGCCGACGTTTGTGCGTACAAAAACAATATTTTAGTAACAGATACCAGGCTTCATTCTTTCTCACCATCAACAGAACAGGCTCTGATAACGGTATACTACGCCTTCCACATCGCTGGCAACGGGTTCTGCACAACGCTGGTGACTACTTTGAAGGACAGTAACAGGTGCAAACATGTAACTCTCTTTTATCGGTTGTGAATAAATAGATACCACTATTTAAGTCCCAACCCTCGCAGAAGATAAATGTAGATGGATCATTTGAGTGGCGTCTAAGATTGTCTGACAGTTGAACTCATTTCTTTGGGCTTACATGAAGACTGTGGTTTATGCGACACATGCCAACGTCGAAATATCTCATCTTCAGTGAGTTTTGTAAATTTGTGAGACACTGAGCGTTTGACAGATGTATTCGAGTATCGAACTGAGAAAATGAGAAGACAAAGACTAAAAAGGGATAAAGTCTCTAGGTGAATATTCTTGGAAAATTCTCTAGACAAAATACAGGAAAAGCTCCTATGAAGTCGCCGGAGAGGTTACAAACACTAGTTGTGATGAGACACGGAAGCACGCATGTAAACTCATTTCAACACCTCAGAAAGCAAATACGTCACGACCGCAATGAATGATAAAGCTGAGGCACCTCTCAGAGCTTGTTTTGTTTAAAAGACTGTAACAGATGGAATCTCCCAGGTATGTGTACAACAGCCTTCGAGATCATAGCGAAAGGAGATGTGAAACTGAAACGCCAGAGCAATAAAATAGCAAACTTCACAAACACCTACCCACTGGGCACAGTGTGTAGCCCAAAACTCTGGTTATATAGCAACTATTGTTCAGAGTTCCACAATATGAAAGAAAAGTTAGAAAGAAACATTAGAAAAGTTGTCGACTCGCTAAGCAGTTTACAGGCAGAGAACAAATACAAAAATGTGTACATGTTGCTAATAGAAAGTCATACAAAGTCATAAAACCCAAGTTACTTTATTACTCGTAATTATACACTGTTCAAAAGAATAAGGAAAACACATATATCAACGTCGTGTGTGTTGAATCTATTTTGATACAGGTGGAACCTGTGGTCTTATTGCAATGGCATGAGATCTTTTCTTTCACTTTAGGCTGCATTTAAAATAATTCGCCATATACTGGCTGTGTTACACATGACAGTGTGAGGTGATCGCTCACTAGGAAGTGATTACCGGTGTCATAGTGTTTTCTAGTAAGGTACACAGGTGGGAATTGTATTTGTGGGCGTTGTATTCAACCAACAACACGCAATACATCTTAATGCAACGCAAGTTCCAAGGGCGGTCTGTTTGATCCAACTGCTGGGAGTTCTGCGAAGCAACACCTTACAGCAGATACTATGAGCGCTAGCAGGAAAGCGTCGGTTGGAGTGCCTACATTCTGTCCTATACGCTGGTTAGCTGGCAGCTCTTGAAATCATTTAGTCAACAAGCAGCCATCACGAGGGTGGGACGGGAATCGTGCGCCATTCGGAGTGGAGCTGAGGTTTTGAAAGTGCTGCCGACATGAAGTCGGCTGTAAGTGAGCCTCAGTGATAATGTTGTTGCTCGGCTTTGGAAAACTGAAAGATTGGTAAGGGTTTTTAATGTGCATGGGTGTGAAGGGATCATCTGATCTCTGGTTTTTGTGGGAAAGCAATCAACCTAATGAGCGAGTAGGTGGAGAGAGGTCTCATATTAGAACGTAGGGACAACAGCCAGTGGAAGCGCTGTTTGAAAACAACGAGGCTGATCTGGTGAGGTCCTATGGAAGGCAATAAAATAAAATTTAATCGTAGAAAATGTACTCGTCGAGACACACTGTTATCTGAGAGCTACTTAGAAGAACTACACAACGCATGCCTTAAGAATATTTCACAAGAGATGTTTCACACCGATGGATGCTAAAATAATTAACATTTCACAAATATTAGCAGAATTCGTGGAATGTTGCTGAATATTCATACCAAAGTAGTCCGTTATACCAACACTTTCCATGTTGCCAGGAATATCAGTTTCCTGGAGAGAAAACAAGCTCTTCAGGTGTTTATTAGATGTGCTCCGTAAGCAACAAACTGGAAGACGACGGCTCGCTCATTAGGGAATTTAATATAGCGGAGTACGAGAGGACTGAGGAAATACAGCAGTTAAGAGATACAGCAATAGGTAAACCAGGTTCACCCCCCCCCCTCCTCTTCTCTCTCTCTTTCTCTCTCTCTCTCTCTCTCTCTCTCTCTCTCCCTCTCTCTCTGAGCATATAGATACTACAAACACGGAACAAAGGAAAGCTGAAGTCAACAGATCCCAACATAAAATTAGGAAAGTGGACTGGCATAGCGTGAAATAGTCTCATACAGCAGTGTGTATTGTGTACCATTATCTCACAGAATTTTGGTTGCCCTCCTAGTACGATCCGAATTTGAATGGAAAACAATAGCTAGCAGCTGTAACGAGATGACTGGGACCCTATGTTTCGGGAGTTACGTCTTCCAAATTTCTTCTTATTAACTGCAAAGTACCGTTTTCTGCGCATAGAAGAAACGGTGTGGTCCTACTTCTCTTGACCTCTGATTTCTGGACTTGTTGTACAGCAGCAAGATAAGTAGAATCTACTATTCAATTATCTTCACGAGAAAATTTCTTTCACTATCGAATTTGAAAATGAGGCCCGTCAATTAAATTTCCTTGACTTTACGCTTACTATAGAAACAAATAAAATTTCTTTCAGCATTTTTCGTAAAGTAACATATACGGATCAGATCGTTCCTGCATCTTCTACTCATCCAAAATCGCATAAAAAATGCCTTCTTTCATTCTGCTGTTCACCGAGCCTAACATAGTAGATGACGTCCTTAAAAAGAAAACTGCTAAAGGACTTACTACGCTAGGCACTTCTGTTATCGAGTCTAACTCAAAAAAATAGTTCTCTATTCCTTTCGTGGGGCCTATCTCTGATCAGATCCAACACATTCTCCGAAAGAAATACGATTGCAAAGTTGCTTTTTCTACTAAGAACAATTTGATAAAAAACTTCATTCGTAATTTACATTCTATGCATTCCCCTTTAGAAAATTCTGGTGTCTACATAATTATCTGTGATACTTGCTCCTGGTACTATATAGGAAAACAGGACGTGCCTTCACTGCCAGATACAAAGAACACTTGCTAAGAAAAAATGGCATTAGCCCCCAAAATTCGTCTTTTGCCGACCATCTTCTAATTACAGGTAATTCACCTAAAGCCATCTGCAACAGCAACATTTTGCACACCGAAAAGAAAGGGCGTAAAGTAGATATTGTAGAAGAATTAGACATTTTCAAGGATTTTGCTCGAAAGGATAGCCTCATCCTTAACGAACAGGTGCAGTTATGTAACAAAAAAATTTTCAACAGTATAAAGGCATTACTCGATATCTGACTTAGGGTCTCCTTGTGCAGATTTCTGAAATGTTCTTTTCCTTCTAAGGTAGTTCTATGTTTTTCAATTGTCAAATGTTACTTGGCTGCATTTAACGTCAATATTGCTTTCTACAAGTTCTCATTCAGTCCTGTGTACATTTTCATAATGATTGTTTCATGTTTTATCTTACTGTTATAAGCTTTGATGTATACTAAATGTTATGTCGTATGCTACTATCAAACAAACATTGCTCTCTATTACGTACCAAATGCCGTTTATTTATAATCGTTTCTGCTATATTTAAATGCGAAGTAGCCTAATTGTATCTACGGCTACTAGATGACGCGCTCGTTCCAGTGCCATGTTCAACTGGCCGCATTTGTTAACGCGGGCACCTCAGTCTGTTTCGCAGCCTGCACCACGCAAGTAACGAGCTGCCCTTAGTGGCTCGCCATCACAGTTTTCTTTATCTTAAATATCTTTGTGACTAATGCCCTTTTGGCATATTTATTATTTTATAAATGACATAAGTACTGCCATTATTTCCTTACTTATACTCTATCATACATTTTTAGTCATAATTCAGTGACCATGTTATAGAATATTTTAAATTCTGAGGAAGACACTCTTAGCAGTCTCGAAACAAGGTTAATTTGTTAAAAATAGTGACCGAGGGCTGATTTTCTTTCAATTGTCCCTAAAGGAATCTCCTTCCAGCACGAACAATGTAACGTCCCATCATGGCTGTTTGACTTTAAAATAACTTTGAAATGTTGGTAAATTCTTCGGTATATAGACACACAACATGGAGTAAAATACCATCCCCAATAAACAACTCAGAGACTGTGAGTCGATGAGAAAAACGCAGATTCATTTGCTGTTAAGGGTCGTATTTCTATAGATGAAGACCAGACTTTCCGTGCATGCCATTCTAAACAGGTGAAATATGCGTTAATCCTATGTACGTTGACTGGTACGCAGCCCAGATTACGCCAATTACCCGACAGGAATGATGACAATGTGCACGACAGCAGCAACTCCACAATTAAGTGCTTAGCACCTTCGTGACATAGTTTGGACACACTATTGTAAAAGAAACCACTGGGAGACGAAACGCACAATAACCCTGGGTTCGGTGTGGGGCGGCGGTGAGATTAGTCTATTGCTGTAGCCTGTTGTGGGGATGTGTACTACTGAGAGCTATGGCGGGGACGAAGCCTCTCCGTCGTTTCTAGGTCGCCAGTTCAATACCATACTATACAATACAATGTTTCACAGTAGCGACGTCGTTCATAGGACTTTTGTTCTTGCTTGATCCTCTAAAAATTTGCAACATCTTTTTTTTAAACCTTCTAATATTCGCTGTATTTCTCTTTAATTCTCCCCATGAGCCAAAATACCTTGCATATTACTTCCCGATCATTGTCCAACAAAATAGTAGTTATAATTTCTAAGTGACAGGATTTGCAGCTTCGTTAGTGTTTTCATTTTTTCCACGGCATTTTTACAGCGTCCCTAGCTGTTTTTGTCTGGTACTGGCCACAGATTTGGTTGCTCGCTATTTAAAGAAACGATAACTGCGTTCGACACCAGAAGAAGACACCTAGGGATATAGTCGTTGGGAACAAATTGACATCACTAACGTGGCTAAACATTTGCAATCTTTCAGGCTTTCTCGGGATAATGAATGTAAAACAACATTTGCTATGTTTATCATTCGGCGTTTAACATGATCCACCCAGATTGCCTAGAGCGCTAACACACTCATTTGCGGGATTCGGAAAGACGAGCCAGTCCTGGGTCGTATCCGCTTCGCGAATTAGCGACACGAGATGGTCAGCTGGGGAGTCTGAATATGGTTTTTAGGCGATTTCTCACACCCAGCTAGATGAGTATTGGCTGGAACGTATGCACCGCCTCAGATACACACTACACGAGCACTTCGAAAAACGTTATCACAGTCTAACAAGAGACCTATACTTAACACAGACAGACGGGGTTCATACATTCCATCCCAGGGGGAGTTGTGGCATCGGAAGAAGGCATCCACCCAGCACATGACACTAACACAGACAAAATGGATACTTAATAATGTCGACCCCATAGAGAAACGGCAAAAGACAGAGGAGGAGGAGGAGGAGGAGGAGGAGGAGGAGGAAGAAGAAGAAGAAGAAGAAGAAGAAGACTCGTTTGGAGTTTAATATGCCAAACTCTTTCCTGTTTGTCTACTGTCTTCATTTTTTCCCTTTCAGGACGATCTTCCTTATGTTCAAAGTTACTAACATCCTCTGGCAAGGACACAGTGATCGACAAAATGATAGCCCGTTCATATTAGTTTAATGCATAAATTCTTAGCGTTTTTGTATTGCATGTTGGTCGTCCGGTTGCTAAAGGTTCATGTATCGGTTGTCTTTTTCATTCGTAGTTCATTGTTGCTAATTGAGTTTACATATTGTCATTCTGTAGTTTGGAGATAGTTAGTGGAGGTGTGGAGGTTATCAAGTAGAGTGTCAAGCGGAGAAATCGAAACATTTCCGACATATTCTTCTGTCTGAGTTAAATAGAGAAGTGAAGCAGCGGATGCAGCCTAGAACTCCTGCGCCGTGCAGGGGGATAATGTCACTGGCCACAGCACGGCAAGAAAATGTTTCAACGTTTAAAAGACGTTCAAGAAGACATTCAGGGTTGGATGAAGATCCTTTAAAGGCATTAATCCCCAATGATCCACGTCAGTGTACTCGAAAACTGGCGAGTGTGATGAACTGTGATCATTCCACCGTCGCGCGTCAGTGACATTTGCTCGCAATGAGGAAGGTTCAAAATTCGTGTTTATGGGTACCGCATGCTCTAAGCAAAAATCAGTATGTTGCGATATGTGCATCATTGCTAGCTCGTCATCAATTCCCTCGTGAACACCACCGCCATCCCTGTCCCATTCTACTCCACAATAACGCCCAATCGCATTCTGCTAGACTGACAAAAGTACCATACAGGAGCTGGTTGGGAAGTTATTCCGCATCTGACGTTTTCAACTGATGTTGAGCCCTCAGATTTTCACCTTTTTCGCTCTCTGTCGAACAACCTTCAAGGAACTTCCTTTCCGGATACAATAACGGAATCGAAAAGTTACCCCGGCGTTGGAAGATCACTGTAAATAGTGAAGGAGCATAGATTATTGATGACTGAAGTCTCTGTTATGTGTAGCTGTTGCTGTATAAAACTTACGCAAAAACGCTGGAAGCTTATGCTTCAACCCAATACTTCACTACTGGATTCCTAATTCAGAGCAGTGCGTTAAACTGAAGAACGCGGCTCGTTAAGTCTGCGTGCTTTTACCGAGTGTTTCCCTCGGTAATGGACACCATGTCGTACAAATACACCTACATCCTTCGTCTATCCGATACGATCCCTTCTGTCGGGTTGCTTCCCGCCATCTCCGTTTCAAATTTCTACTGGAGCAAGACAGAAACAAGTGCGAGCCCCTGCGAGGTAGGCTTCTCAGCGACACGCAGTAATCCGAGTGGGCAGACAACACGTCCTCGGCCCGCGCTGCTACGGCAGCAGTAACTGGAGATGCCGTATTGACTGCTCGACAACTGTGTGACACTACTCCAAACACACACAAACGCACGCAAGCACTCACGCACACTCTGAGAGGGCGCTAACACGCGACCTGCATTCGGAGCTATAGAGCACACTTCCCCGCAACATCTGTTGTCTCGGGACTGAAGACTAGTACACCCTAGAGTACGTGGCGCGAATTTCGGCAAATAATTGGCGGCAGACAGGACTGTTCTTTCGAAAATATTATTAAAGAAGTTTGTTTAATTTGCTTGAGCCATTGAAACAAGAACAAAATTGAATCGACAGAGCAGTACATGAAAGTTTGTATAGACACAGTGGATCGCATACATCGGTGGATAAAAATTTGCACCCACTAAAAAACACAAGGCACTGCAGTACCTAGTACGGTGTAGGAGAACCGTTGGCATTAAAAACAGCTTCCACGTGTCTCGGAATGTTTAAATACAGGTCCTGTATAGTTTTCAAGATTTTTTGGTCGAGTGGCTAGGGCCTCCAGTCGGGGAGACCGTTCGCCGGGTGCAAGTCTTTCGATTTGACGCCACTTCGGCGACTTTCGCGTCGATGGGGATGAAATGATGATTATTAGGACAATACAATACCCAGTCCCTGGGCGGAGAAAATCTCCGACCCAGCCGGGAATCGAACCCGGGCCCTTAGGATTGACATTCTGTCGCGCTGACCACTTTTTTTATCTCATTTTGTTCGCTTTCGTTCGTTGAATCCCCTCGGGGCGAACGTCGTAAGACATCCGTTTAAGTTCGTCGTTGATCGGTTAACTCAGTTTTTTTTTATTACAGAGGGCAGCTAAGCCTCTGACCGAACACGCTGAGCTACCACGCCGACTACCAATAAGCTACCGGGGGTGGACGTTTTCAAGATAATTTTATACCATTCCTCTGCAAAACAGCGTTAAGTTAATGAAACGGCCATGGACGCGGATATCAACCACGCACCCATCTTTGCGAAACAGACCACAAAGGTTCAAAAACACTGAGACCTGGTGACTGAGGTGGACAACGGAGATGCGACAATTCATCCTCCTGCTCACAAAACTAGTCGTGGTCAACGCGAGCCGTGTGAACTCCGCCCCTAACGTCTTGGAACATAGCTTCACCATTGGGTAACAAACGCTGTACCACAGGATGGACCTAAGCAGCCAAAATTCTCACATAATCCTTGGCAGTAATTCGACCTTGTTTGTGTGTGAAATCATATGGGACTTAACTGCTAAGGTCATCAGTCCCTAAGCTTACACACTACTTAACCTAAATTATCCTAAGGACAAAACACACACACACACACACACACACACACACACACACACACACACACACACACACACACACACACACACACACACACACACATGTCCGAGGGAGGACTCGAAACTCCGCCGGGACCAGCCGCACAATCCATGACTGCAGCGCCTCAGACCGCTCGGATATTCCCGCGCGGCAATTCGACCTTGCAGATAAACCATGGGGCCAATGTAAAACCACGAAAGGGCTGCCAAAATTACTACCGAACCTCTGCTGTGTTTGTAGTCTTAGGATGTAAAATTGTCCAGAACTTGGAAACCATGTGCAACAGTACTCATCCGACCAAATGACATACCTCCATCGCTCCATAGTACAGGTTTTATGGCTGCTGCACCAGGTGTTCCTGTTACGGGCCTTTGCATCACTGCCTGGTTTTGGAATTCCAGTTATTGCTGCAATTCCCTGCTTATGGAGCTCCCTTAGTGTTCACGGTGAATGATAATAACCAAACAGTTGCAGGATAAAGATTTATTGAAATCCTAGATCACGTCTCCTCTATATCTCTCTTGTTACGTACCTTCCATTCTACAATAACCTATGAAACCTTCCCTTAGAAGTTCTATCTCTTGATTAATAATAACAAATGAAATCTTCCCTTTGAAATTAATTATCTTTCTCAGTCTTCGCATACAAATTTAAATGCTGATTATTAAAAGTGATTTTCTAATTATTTCGACGAAACATAGAATGTGTCGTCGTCGTGGCCCTCAGTCGTTACCTGCAATAACCCAAAACATACCTATTTTATTGTTATTGGATCGCCATCTGACTGCAACCTCGAACTGAGACATGAATATACTTATTCTGCTTTACTATACCCTATTAGCTGCTGGTGGGCTGACATAATAAGTGGCTATATTTATTACCAAAGCAGACGTTATTCTTTAATTAATTTGACTGAGTTTACGTAATTCATAGTTACACTTTTTCGTGACAACAATAACATTTTGCGAAGTTTTACGTTGATGGTTTTTGGGATGGATTATAATCAGTAATGCAACATTGCTGGCAAAAATTAATTATATTCTGAATGAAATGATTTTACAAATGTTCAAATGGGACAGACTTTTTACAATAATCTTACAACTAGCATTGCGTAAACATACCTTCAGTAGTCTTGAGTTTCTCAAAAAAAAAAAAAAAAAAAATTCAATAATATTAGTTCCTCTTATGATAATAGGTAGCTGATGTCTCTGTACATCCGTTTATAATCTCTTAAATCATAGCTGGTAGCTGGCAGGCACACCGCTCCTCTCAACCTCTCGCTTCAGACCTGCTACCGACTCACTTCACATCTCGCTTACTACTGCCTTCCTACGAACGCTTAAGTGCGGTCTCTCCCGCCAACAATGCTTTCTGGTGCAGACAATCCCTGCTACCATTACAAAATTTATCAATGCGCGGTCTCTCCCGCCCTTTTTAAAATCATATCAATGGGCGGTCTCTCCTGCCAATAATACTTTGATGCAGACATTCCTTGCTGCACCAATTATTTCAAAAATGACAAATATTAATTATTTCTACTTAATCCTATTAATAAAATATAAACATCTTTCATAAATTGTGGTTTGACAATAGAAATATACAAGTTTTACACTTCATCAGAAGCAAAAATACACCTGAAAAGGAAGACACCTTCTTTAGCAAAAAACTTAGCACCTTAACTGAGATAGAATAAGAAAACAAACACTTATGGCTTTAAGTAACCGTGAATATTACCAAAGTATTACAAGCAAAAAAACGTTTAGTCACTTACTAAAATCGCATCATGCAGTGGAGATAGATAAAACAATCGTGCCAAAGGTGTCGTCAGTAGTTAAAATATCTCCTCCATCTGTATAGCAATGTTTTGGTGCTGACAGCGTTCGAGAGGGCGACATTCAGTTCTGCACTGACTTTTCTAGCTGTCATCATTTCATTTGTAGTCACAATCCGTCTCCATGACCGTCATCACCAACAGTAGACAGAAACATTCGTCGTCGTTGTGTCTTAGCGAATAATGTTATACCGATACGGTGTCTCTTGAAACACCATTCACTTCGGCAACCTTGGTAATGGAAACAGCTTGTACAGGCACGAATAATTTGGCCACGTCCGAATGCAATGAGCTCGGATATAAGTCATGCACAACTATACAAGGCATTGGTCGACCACGACTAAGGACACCGTGCAGGTGCCGTTCGTAGTCAAATACAAGAAAGCAGCCTGCAGGACTGGCTAGCATTTATATATTTCTTTGTGCATTCATTTCTCCTGAAGTTTCCATACATTTGTCTAACCCTGTAAGTTCCTCAAGAAAGCCGATGTCCTGATGACACATACGGAAGATTTATTAATAATAAAACTACGTCTTATATATAGAAGACGTATATATAGAAGATTTGGGTCTTGCACTATAGTTCAAGCGTATTTTATTGAAATCGAGATACTGGGTGATTCATCTATGCTGTTCACCTCGTTGCTGTTGTTGTGGTCTTCAGTCCTGAGACTGGTTTGATGCAGCTCTCCATGCTACTCTATCCTGTGCAAGCTTCTTCATCTCCCAGTACCTACTGCAAACTACATCCTTCTGAATCTGTTTAGTGTATTCAACTATTGGCCCCCCTCTACTTTTTTTTACCCTCCACGCTGCCCTCCAGTATTAAATTGGTGATCCTTTGATGCCTCAGAACATGTCCTACCAACCGATCCCTTCTTCTAGTCAAGTTGTGCCACAAATTTCTCTTATCCCCAATTCTATTCTTCTGTAACACCACATTTCGAAAGCTTCTATTCTCTTCTTGTCTAAAATATTTATCGTCCATGTTTCATTTCCATACAAGGGTACACTCCATACAAATACTTTCAGAAACGACTTCCTGACACTTAAATCTATACTCGATGTTAACAAATTTCTCTTCTTCAGAAACGCTTTCCTTGCCATTGCCAGTCTACATTTTATATCCTCTCTACTTCGGCCATAATCAATTATTTTGCTCCCCAAATAGCAAAACTCCTTTACTACTTTAAGTGTCTCTTTTCCTGATCTAATTCCCTCAGCATCACCCGACTTAATTCGACTACATTCCAGTATCCTCGTTTTGCTTTTGTTGATGTTCATCTTATATCCTCCTTTCAAGACACTGTCCATTCCGTTCAGCTCCTCTTTCAGGTCCTTAGCTGTCTCTAACAGAATTACCATGTCATCGGCGAACCTCAAAGTTTTTATTTCTTCTCCCTGGATTTTAATGCTTACTCCAAATTTTTCTTTTGTTTCCTTTACTGCTTGCTCAATATACAGATTGAATAACATCGGAGAGAGGCTACAACCCTGTCTCACTCCCTT
Source organism: Schistocerca gregaria (assembly GCF_023897955.1). Taxonomy (NCBI): domain Eukaryota; kingdom Metazoa; phylum Arthropoda; class Insecta; order Orthoptera; family Acrididae; genus Schistocerca; species Schistocerca gregaria. The sequence continues at coordinate 470,078,665 of NC_064926.1, forward strand.
CCCAACCACTGCTTCCGTTTCATGTCCCTCGACTCTTATAACTGTCATCTGGTTTCTGTACAACTTGTAAATAGCCTTTCGCTCCCTGTATTTCATCCGTGCCACCTTCAGAATTTGAAATAGAGTATTCCAGTCAACATTGTTAAAATCTTTCTCTATTTCTACAAATGCTAGCGAAGTAGGTTTGTCTTTCCTTAATCTATTTTCTAAGATAATTCGTAGGGTCAGTACTGCCTCAAGTGTTCCAACATTTCTACGGAATCCAAACTAATCTTCCCCGAGGTTGGCTTCTACCAATTTTTCCATTCGTCTGTTCACCTCATATTCCCTGAACTGCTTAAGATATCATCATTCTGTTTTCACCCCAATCAGTTGTAAAAAAAGTCCTCCCTAAATGGCGTACAACTTATTTTCCTAGCTGCACTAACTACAGAGATATGAGTATCAATTTTACTTTTTCAGAATTAATGGTAGTCCCTGCTGCTAGAATATTAGATCGAGCGTTTCACTCCTCAAAATCTGATTACTAATTTCGGATTAATAACGATATATAGAACTTAGGATTTATCTGTTACGAATTTGAAAACGACTGCTGTCTGCTGGAAGAGTTGGTTATTTCATATCTAAATACGGAAACATATCACATCAGATAAAGACGGCCGGCCGCGGTGGTCTCGCGGTTCTAGGCGAACAGTCCGGATCCGTACGACTGCTACGGTCGCAGGTTCGAATCCTGCCTCGGGCATGGATGTGTGTGATGTCCTTAGGTTAGTTAGGTTTAAGTAGTTCTAAGTTCTAGGGGACTGTTGACCACAGTAGTTGAGTCCCATAGTGCTCAGAGCCATTTGAACCATTTGATAAGGACGACAGAGTGTTTCGCATTACCGCAAACCGATATAAAAGGGGCACAGTGGACATCTGGCTTTCGCTCTGTCTGCATCGTCCACTTCTGTCGAGTGCTCGTCAGGTTGAACGAATAAATGTCTTCCAGGAACCAAGAGAAACTAGATTCACTACTTCTTTACAAAGAATACAGAAGGAACGGGAGGAGGTCTATTGAGTTGTAAGCACAAAGGTAACCCGAAAGACCATTTCCAACAAGAATAAAAGTTCAACGAATACGAAAAATATTTGTTATTGCTAGAGCAATACCTACGCAGAGGATACCCATGGATCATGTCTCTGTGACTGGTCCAGATGATGATGTGGGACTATTCTGAATATGTGGTCTTTGAAGAACCTCGTCGTGGTCAACAATAGGATTACCAATCCTATAGGAAGGTTCCTCGTCCCGCCTTTGGACTTCACGCTCAGCTCTGCTTTCTGTCTCGGTGTCTGATGCTTCTTTAGTATACTGGTCTCATTCGCCAAGGTCAATGTCTCAAGTCGTTTACATCAGACATCACTTAACCATGTTTCAGATTAGCAGTTGACTAAGTCTACTAATACCACCAACATTTCATTTTCTATAGTTAAAATACAATTTTTCCGTACTTCATTTACATCTAAGTAGATAAAACACTGGACCGAAAAGTTAAAAAATGACGTACACCAATGTTTCACATGCGCTTCAACAGTTTATTAATAAAAGTAAGTGGATGCTCTTACCCTATCTGACCAAAAGTAAAAGTTAATACAGAGTGTGCGTCCCAGCCTCCGCCTCTATGACGGCTTCAACTCTGCTGGCCACTCTCCCACTGAGATTTATGCATGACTATTGAAAAATGGCAGCAGATTCTTTCCGAAGAGCCGAAACCAGGCAAGTTAGTGGTTATTTACTTATCTGTTCTTCATAATTACAGCCTATTACCTAAAAAGCTAAAATAGGTCATACAAATCACATTTCTTTGGATAGTAATAAATTTATATACTATTTATTGCTGATACTAATTTTTTAAAGACTACAGCCACTTCTACTACTACAAAACTAGAGTAAAACTCTTAACCCGTTATCCATCTACTAGAACTACTATAAGCCGTACAGTATTTGTAATTTGTTTGTTCATTTATTTTGGTGCATTTAACCTATAGATGGCTGTTTCCGCTAGTAGATCCGCCCTCATACTGCCCTGGCAACAATCGTTGCCTGCTGGATTCCTTGGGCGTCGGGCAGCACGTCAGCAAATTTTCCGCAATAAGAGGTAATTCCACCCACTACGGTAACGTCTTCAACTCCCGACTGCCACGATTAATTGCACCAACGCAATGTAGAGTCCTGGGAAACTATTTCATTCGGTGGTTGCCGACCTCAGCTATCTCCATCTGCAGAGTATGTTGTCTATACCGGATGGCAGCATGTTGACTTATGTTTGAATGCCTCGTGAAGCTTCCTAGACTTTCCTGGATACTGTGCTGCAATATGGTCCAACATGAGTCAGGTAGACCCGCTCCTTAGTGCTGCTTCGGGATCTAAACTCCATAATAACTGACGTCCATTACTCGCCGCATCTCCATAGAGCGCGCAGTGCCACATTGTGTGTTCTGGTGTACCCACACTGCCGTAGGCGCAGTTATCATGCATCTGTCTAATGATTTTGTATAGATACGAAGCGTACCGTCCATGGCCATTCAGGCAATGTGTCAGTCCACTCAACGAGTTACGAAATCTTATTTTTAATCTCTCCCTGGTGTAACGCAGAAATTCGTATGTTCTCCTGCCTGTGCCTGAAGTGTTCCATTGCCGGGCGAGGTGGCCGTGCGGTTCTAGGCGTTGCAGTCTGGAACCGCGAGACTGCTACGGCCACAGGTTCGAATCCTGCCTCGGGCATGGATGTGTGTGATGTCCTTAGGTTAGTTAGGTTTAACTAGTTCTAAGTTCTAGGGGACTAATGACCTCAGAAGTTGAGTCCCATAGTGCTCAGAGCCATTTGAACCATTTTTGGAGTGTTCCATTCATTTTGCTGTATTCGTAATATACGATCTTTTATTAGCTTTTCTGAACTGGGCCGGCTGGAGTGACCGTGCGGTTCTAGGCGCTACAATCTGGAGCCTGGCGACCGCTACGGTCGGAGGTTCGATCTTGCCTCGGGTATGGATGTGTGTGATGTGCTTAGGTTAGTTAGGTTTAATTAGTTCTAAGTTCTAGGTGACTGATGACCTCAGAAGTTAAGTCGCATAGTGCTCAGAGCCATTTTTTCTGTACTGGTCTCAGTTCAAAGCATCCTTCGAATTTCCATCTGTCTTTCTTTAACAAGTAAAAGGCTCTCCTTTTCCTAAACTCTAAGTGTAGTGGGCACATACCTATACTTACTAACAAAGCATCATTCGGGGTAGTGCACTAGGCACCCTTTAATTTAAGTAGCATTCATCGTTGAACTCTTCTCACTAATAAAGCTGGATTCATTACCTGCAGTCTACGAAACCAAACGCTCGCACCATATCCTACGGCTGACACTAGTATAGATTACCGGTATATTCTGATTGTTTTTCAAGGGAACCAGAAATTGCCCCTTTGTAATGACTAATTTTATTCATCAAGTTTGTACCTTTTCTGTGATGTGCAAATTTACGACGTTTGTCCAGAAATACCCCTACATAAAGTATCTGGTTACCGCTCTTATCCTGATCGTTTCATCGTTAAATTTAATTTATGGTTTCTTTCTAGGTTCTCTTTCAGGGGGAGTTACGTTGTTTCGTAAGGTGCTAGAGACAATTTAACACTTAAACACCAGCCTCAAGTTCGTGAAGAGCCGCAACATATTTGTCTTCTATCGTTCTTCTACCAGTCTCCTTATGTTACTACCGTCACGGAACTACTGTAGTATGTGCTCCAGGGCGACATCCCAAAACTCTGGGCCACACACTGACGCATATCCAAGCAAACATTTTTTGTTACTGCCATCGTTATTTTCTTTCCTTTGCACGTTAAAGAAGCACGACCCACTCTGGCAGTAATCTCTCAGGCAGTGTACAGGGCTTCTGGACATTGCAAACTCCTACGGTGACAAAAGAAAGACGGTTACTACTGGTTGTGGAAAGCACCTCCAAAACTGATCATCATCGCTAGAGCGTTCGTAGAATAAATATCTGTTGCTAGTGAAATTGCCTTATTAACTGCGGCTTCTGTTGATTTGGTGAATGCTCATCCCGCGATCTTTTACTATCTTGCGTAATACTTTTTTCAAATATCTTGGCGGGAACGTTCAGAACAGGAACTGGTCTCTAGAACTTGCTGTACATGACTTCGAGCGTAATTCAAAGCCCATTACAAAATTTTTACGAAGTCTGAGACGGTGTTCAGGAAAGATAGATTAGGCAGAATTGGTGGTGGAGTGTTTGTGTCTGTCAGTAGTGGTTTATCTTATAGTGAAGTCGAAGTAGATACTCCATGCGAATTGGTATGGGTGGAGGTTATACTTAACAGCCGAATTAAATTAATAATTGGCTCCTTCTACCGACCACCAGACTCCTATGATACAGTTGCGGAACAGTTCAGAGAAAGTGAGTCTCGTAACAAATAAATACCCCACTCATACGGTTATAGTTGGTGGGGACTTCAACCTTCCCTCGGTATGTTGGCAAAAATACTTGTTCAAAACGGGTGGTAGGCAGAAAACATCTTCCGAGATTGTCCTAAATGCTTTCTCCGAAAATTATTTCGAGCAGTTAGTCCACGAACCCACGAGAATTGTAAATGGTTGCGAAAACACACTTGACCTCTTAGCCACAAACAATCCAGAGCTGATAGAGAGCATCATGATTGAGACAGGGATTAGTGATCACAAGGTCGTTGTAGCTAGGTTCAATACAGTTTCTTCCAAATCCATCAGAAACAAACGCAAAATAATTTTATTTAAAAAAGCGGATAAAGTGTCACTAGAAGCCTCCCTAAGAGACAATCTCCATTCCTTCCGAACTGACTATGCGAATGTAGACGAGATGTGGCTCAAATTCAAAGATATAGTTGCAACAGCAATTGAGAGATTCATACCTCATAAATTGGTAAGAGATGGAACGGATCCCCCGTGGTACACAAAAAAGGTCCGAACGCTGTTGCAGAGGCAACGGAAAAAGCATGCGAAGTTCAGAAGAACGCGAAATCCCGAAGATTGCCTAAAATTTACAGACCCGCGAAATATGGTACGGACTTCAATGCGAGATGCCTTTAACAGGTTCCACAGCGAAACATTGTCTCGAAATTTGGTAGAAAATCCGACGTAATTCTGGTCGTATGTAAAGTACACAAGCGGCAAGACGCAGTCAATACCTTCGCTGCGCAGTGCCGATGGTACTGTTATCGACGACTATGCCGCTAAAGCGGAGTTATTGAACGCAGTTTTCCGAAATTCCTTCACCAGTAAGACGAATGGAATACTCCACAATTTGAAACACGAACATCTGCTAGCATGAGTTTCTTAGAAGTAGATACCTTAGGGGTTGCGAAGCAACTCAAATCGCTTGATACGGGCAAGTCTTCAGGTCCAGATTGTATACCAATTAGGTTCCTTTCAGATTACGCTGATACAATAGCTCCCTACTTAGCACTCATATACAACCGCTTGCTCACCGATAGATCTGTACCTACAGATTGGAAAATTGCGCAGGTCGCACCAGTGTTTAAGAAGGGTAGTAGATGGATTACTCCTAACTACAGACCTATATCATTGACGTCGGTTTGCAGTAGGGTTTTCGAGCATATACTGTATTCAAACATTATGAATCACCTCGAAGGGAACGATCTATTGACACGTAATCAGCATGGCTTCAGAAAACATCGCTCTTGTGCAACGCAGCTAGCTCTTTATTCGCACGAAGTAATGGCCGCTATCGACAGGGGATCTCAAGTTGATTTCGTATTTCTAGATTTCCGGAAAGCTTTTGACACCGTTCCTCACAAGCGACTTCTAATCAAGCTGCGGAGCTATGGGGTATCGCCTCAGTTGTGCAACTGGATTCGTGATTTCCTGTCAGGAAGGTCGCAGTTGGTAGTAATAGACGGCAAATCATCGAGTAAAACTGAAGTGATATCAGGTGTTCCCCAGGGAAGCGTCCTGGGACCTCTGCTGTTCCTGATCTATATAAATGACCTGGGTGACAATCTGAGCAGTTATCTTAGGTTGTTCGCAGATGATGCTGTAATTTGCCGTCTGGTAAGGTCATCCGAAGACCAGTATCAGTTGCAAAGCGATTTAGAAAAGATTGCTGTATGGTGTGGCAGGTGGCAGTTGACGCTAAATAACGAAAAGTGTGAGGTGATCCACATGAGTTCCAAAAGAAATCCGTTGGAAATCGATTACTCCATAAATAGTACAATTCTCAAGGCTGTCAATTCAACTAAGTACCTGGGTGTTAAAATTACGAACAACTTCAGTTGGAAAGACCACATAGATAATATTGTGGGGAAGGCGATCCAAAGGTTGCGTTTCATTGGCAGGACACTTAGAAGATGCAACAAGTCCACTAAAGAGACAGCTTACACTACACTCGTTCGTCCTCTGTTAGAATATTGCTGCGCGGTGTGGGATCCTTACCAGGTGGGATTGACGGAGGACATCGAAAGGGTGCAAAAAAAAAAAGGGCACCTCGTTCTGTATTATCACGAAATAGGGGAGAGAGTGTGTCAGATATGATACTCGAGTTGGGATAGAAGTCATGACAGCAAAGACGTTTTTCGTCGCGGCGAGACCTTTTTACGAAATTTCAGTCACCAACTTTCTCTTCCGAATGCGAAAATATTTTGTTGAGCCCAACCTACATAGGTAGGAATCATCATCAAAATAAAATAACAGAAATCAGAGCTCGAACAGAAAGGTTTAGGTGTTCGTTTTTCCCGCGCGCTGTTCGGGACTGGAATAGTAGAGAGATAGTATGATTGTGGTTCGATGAACCCTCTGCCAAGCACTTAAATGTGAATTACAGAGTAGTCATGTAGATGTAGAAGGTATTGCTTACTTCTTTAGTCAAATGATTTCAAAAAACATGCTTTTCAATTTTTTTGTTTTCAGTAATATATATATTCAGAAAGAATGAAATATAATGTATTTACTGTTAGTGAAATATTTAAATTTTCCCTCTTATCACTAATTAAGGTTTTATTAAGTACGAGTCAAGAAATTAAATCTTTCTTTGCAAAACTAGACTCGCATTGGTCAATTTGATACCCTATTTGTCATTTCCCACTCTTCGTGCGACTATAAAAACTAAGATAATAATCTAGTGCGTAATTTCAATGGAGTCTTATTTTCGCTCCTTTCGAAAAAATTCCATCAGCCAATTAATTTTTGCAGCGAATACAAAATCAAAATTAGAACAGTATTGTTAGTACAAGATTGATGTCGGAGTATCGCGTATGTCACAGAGAAAAAAATTGGGCAAGTATGCGAATAACAAGAGCACTGATAGTTCCGTACAATTTTAATTATGTTTGCAGATAGTTCATACATTCTTGGAACTGAGAACCTCAACGATTTTTACCAGTTATCGGTACTGGAAAAATATTTGTCCCAGGAATTCCAAGATCGCATACCATTTCTACAGTAGTCCCTCAGACTAGCTCGAACATACAAGAATAAGCTAACAGGGGACTTCCTTTTATAGACATAGAGAGAGAGAAAACTTAACAAAACATTTTTCATTTAATTACCAAAATATAACTACTGACGTTTTATATTTGCATACAGTGACGTTTGGCTATTATGCTTTTGACGAATAATCAATGCTACGTACGTTCCAATGGCAGAAAGATATTTTATGTGGTATTTTTACACTTTAAAAAGTTTCAAATTTTGACATTAATTGTACTGTGGAACCTTGTTTCTTGCCGAATTTCATGATTCCTTCTCGATGGGGAGTATCCCATACGTTTTGATGAGTAGTATGTGACACACGGCCAAATCTTTTCATCGCGTTCGCTTAGAAGATTTTTTTTCGGCCACCCATGGACCATAGAGCTTAAAACGACACACAAATTTGAAATTCTTACGCCAAGCTCTTCAAAAGAAAAATGCTCTTAACAGTCTAACAACAAAGCGATCCTGTAAGGGTTTCGTTTTTACTGATGCATGCGACTCTAATTAAAGACAATAAGAAAGCATGACAGAGCATGCAGCAGGCAGTGACTCTGCTTTTTACATTTTTCAAGCTCGCGATAAATCTAAGTTTCCAACTTTCCTGAGAACTTCTTTCTTCTCTCAGCAAAATCCCAGAGATACACACAACGCTGCCGTAAACATGAGTAATATAGACTTCCGCGGCCATACATTAACAGCACAGTAGTTTCACCTGAAGACTGGCCAGAGTCCTGAGCCTGCGGGAATGTTTCTCAGTTAGAATACTAAGTTGTTTGCGTAAGCAGGGACCGAGTTGCTGCAAACTCCGCCGGCGACGGCAGCGGCAGCTTGTGGTGACAAATGACATCAGGTAAGCGGAAAGTTCCTCCAGCCGCCGCTACGCGCCGCCAGCGGCTATCCAATAGTAAGACGGGAGACAAAGACAGGTGCACCGGAGACGAAGGATTAACACACCGTCGACAATACTATAACTTCGAACACAGACGACACAAATTCATTGTTGATGACTTTTTCTTAGGTCATGAAATAATAAATATATATTAAAATGGCTAATAGAATGAAAATGTACAGGGCAAATTTCGAACGTTTTCAAGGACACTACCTACAAATTAACCCTCCCAACAAAGGAGCTAACACTAAAAGGTCGTGCTAAATGACTGAGTGACTGATAAACGTGCATCAGCATTGAGTCAGAGCGAAAATAAAGTGGGAAGAAAAAATGAGAACCGCACATCGAGAAGGAAAAATTCTTCAAAGAATGTCAATTTTTTGTCATCACATGTTGCAAAGTAGAACAAAACAACATTGTCTCCTGTTTCTCTAAACGCAGCTTAATCATTCGTGCTCGAGATAAGCAGGCACTAAATATCAAGCTGCCATTACTCCTCTGTTATAGCCTGATTTGTTCTAATTTTATGCTCATCGAATTTTCATTACATGCATGTCAGAGCAATTATTATGGTTCTTGACTCTCACTGCTACGAAGATTATCTGAATATTGATAATCAGTAATGCCCACCCACCATTCATTAAATAATCTAACTTCCCTGTACAGAAAATCGGTTTCAAACATCTCCGTGCTTATGACGATGTTTCTCCTGGACTCTGTGTCATAGACAGATATAATTTTGCACGTACATTCAGCGTTATTCACGGATACTCTCTACCAGGTGCGCTGCGAAAAGAATTAGTGTCAGTCAAGAAACAAACTAAAACATCGTGCATGTACACCGAAGAAGAACTAAGCAATGGCCTTTTTCCCTTTTATTATTTTGTGAGAGGGGGCGTGGTTTCAACGAGAAAAAGTTTGGAAAAGATTTGAAATTATGCATAAAATGTTTTGAAAGTCGCTAAGTGCTCTTACACTCGAATATTAGAAGAATATAGTCTGTGTCATTTGCGCGTCATGGGTTGCGCTGCCTTAAGACTTACACACAGTTCCTAATTTTCATGCTTATTGCGTTAAACTCTTGACCTAAGACTGTACCTGTTAACGACCAGATTATGACAGCACTGTGAATTTAAAACCTGTCAATAATTATATGAAACACTGAAAATAATAACACCTTTGTTGCCCCTAGAACGGTTCTAGGCGCTTCAGTCTGGAGCCGCGCGACCGCTACGGTCGCAGGTTCGAATCCTGCCTCCGGCATGGATGTGTGTGATGTCCTTCGGTTAGTTAGGTTTTAGTAGTTCTAAGTTCTAGGGGACTGATGACCTCAGAAGTTAAGTCCCATAGTGCTCAGAGCCATTTGAAGCATTTGTTACCCCTACAAGCCGTTTGAAAGGCTACCTCAAGTTGCGATTAAGTGACGGCTTAATCGATTAGTATCATACAATCACGTAAGAAAAATCGCAACGTCCAGGAGGAGTTGCCGACATAAACGAAAACTGGTAGACTTTTTCAGCACCTGAAAGATAATGTCTATTCAAATTTCGTGCCAGTCGCGTAAGAGTGTTGCTATGAGGGTGCAAATAGTATTTGCTTTAAATATACGCCGTAACTGTCACTGGCATTAGCCACCTTTGAGATTGGATATGGTTGGTTGGTGTTACTCAAGAATGCCTTTAAGGCGACGAAGACACCATTGTCAAGAACTCAGTGAATCAGAACGAAGTCGTGTGATAGGGCTACGAGAAGCTGGGTGTTCCTTCTGGGATATTGCAGACAGACTTGGCAGGAACGTAGCCACTGTACATCATTTCTGGCAGCTGTAGTCACGGCAAGACCGGACTCCGGACGACCACGTGCCACTACCGATAAGGAAGACTATTTTGTTAGGCATATGGCTGTGGCGCATCGTACTGCGTCTGCGGCAACAATTTAGTCGAGCAGCAATAGACACAACAGTGACACAACGAACTCACACTACTGGCCATTAAAATCGCTACACCAAGAAGAAATGCAGATGATAAACGGGTATACATTGGACAAATATATTATACTAGAACTGATATGTGATTACATTTTCACGCGATTTGGGTGCATAGATCCTGAGAAATCAGTACCCAGAACAACCACCTCTGACCGTAATAACGGCCTTGATACGCCTGGGCATTGAGTCAAACAGAGCTTGGATGGCGTGCACAGTTACAGCTGCCCATGCAGCTTCAACACGATACCACAGTTCATCAAGAGTAGTGGCTGGCTTATTGACCAGACGTTTTCAATTGGTGAGAGATCTGGAGAATGTGCTGGCCAGGGCAGCAGTCGAACATTTTCTGTATGCAGAAAGACACGTACAGGACCTGCAACATGCGGTCGTGCATTATCCTGCTGAAATGTAGGGTTTCGCAGGGATCGAATGAAGGGTAGAGCCACGGGTCGTAACACATCTGAAATGTAACGCCCATTGTTCAAAGTGCCGTCAATGCGACCAAGAGGTGACCGAGATGTATAACCAGTGGCACCCCATACCATCACGACGAGTGATATGCAAGTATGGCGGTGACGAATACACGCTTCCAATGTGCGTTCACCGAGATGTCGCTAAACACGGATGCGACCATCATGATGCTGGAAACAGAACTGGCCGGCCGGGGAGGTCGAGCGGTTCTAGGCGCTACGATCTGGAACCGCGAGACCGCTACGGTCGCAGGTTCGAATCCTTAGGTTAGTTAGGTTTAAGTAGTTCTAGAACTTAGAACTACCTAAGGACATCACACACATCCATGCCCAAGGCAGGATTCGAACCTGCCACCGTAGTGGCCTCGCGGTTCCAGACTGTAGCGCCTAGAACCGCACATCCACTCCGGGCGGAGCTGTACCACATACCACTGTTATAACCTAACATTCTGTACAGAGTGTCGACATGTTGCCTTTGCCTGCTCGATGACCAGGTCTGACTTCAATCGAGTGCATATGGGACACCGAACGACAACTCCAGTGTCATCCACAAACAGCATTAGCCGTTCCTGTACTGACCGACCACGTGCAACAGGCACAAACTGATATCCAGGATCTATACAATACAATGCATGCACGTTTGCATGCTTGAATACAACATTTTGAGGGACACACCGGTTATTAATGTACCAGTATTTCACATTTGCAATGCTTGACTCAAACAGTAATCATCAGTTTGTCGAAGGATGGCTTTATAAGTCATCTCCCTTGCTGTTTCCTTGGAACTATTCCAATATAGTTCGGTCGATCTATCATAGTAACGGGCAGAAATGAGAACTTTAAGAGCTCGAGATCTCTCTTCTCTAAAACCAAAAGGAAACCAACATGTCCGAAAACCGAGACTCGAAAATTTTTGAGTTCAGCCTGTTGTACGACACGTAGGTACAATTCTCCCATGTGAAATTAAAACTGCTCACTTCTGAACCAGATGGTGAACTGTTCACCCACGGTGAGATATAAAGAGTTGCGCATCGACGTAAGGTACACTGTCAACTGACACTTATGAACTTTCAAATTTCATTCTCTCCCTCCAAATGACCAGCGAAAATTTCTACTAGTGTGTATACCACTCATGCGAGTGATGAGCCGTCCGCAGTGGCCGATCGGTTCTAGGCGCTCCAGTTCGGAACCGCGCTCCTGCTATGGTCGCTGGTTCGCATCCTGCCTCGGGTATGGATGTGTGTGATGTCCTTAGGTTAGTTAGGTTTAAGTAGTTCTAAGTTCTAGGGGACTCATGACCTCAAATGTCAAATGTTAAGTCCCATAGTGGTCAGAGCCATTTTCGAGCGATGTACTGCAGGGATATCTTTGACGCCATGTGGCCGGAACATAAAAGTGACAGCATAAGGAAAGGACGGACGCAGGGGAGCTGAAATTACGACACGATCCTCAAAGAGGTTCAGAAAGAAATTGGCTACTGTTTGAGACAATGGGAAATCTATGGCCATTTCAGCGTTCCCTGACTCACCCGGACTCCCGATAACACTTTTTATACACGAATTCCGTAGCGAGAGGGTTCAATCTCAGGCCAGATCTTGACCGAAAAATGGATAGATGCTAATCGACAAAGGATATGGAGATATTGTGGACAGAAAGGAATAAATGTCTGGAAGCAATATAGGCCACAGCAAGCTTAACCATCGCTATACCAAAGTGGGGGAGGGGAGACGGGGAACTTTACACCCACCTTTTGAAAGCACTGTAGCCTAGTCAGTTATCGTACTCTATATTTTACAATTTCGAAAATTAATTATTTTTTAATGAATTCTTCTACTAGATGCCGTAAATATTTAAATATTTTTCAGTTGAACTTGGCCAAAATCATGTCGTGCTAGTAGACGCCAGTTTCCCTGATCAACGTCGCATTCTGTATTCCTGGTTCAGGACCATACTTACACATTGGTATCCCTTTAAAAATTATGTTGTGAGTAAAAATCAGCAACAATTAACAAAAGCTAAATTTTTAAATTTTTTAGGGTAGTCTTAAATCTTAAAGTGACCTCCCGTCTTTGGTAGTATGCGTTATTGAACGTGTGCTGATATTAGTAAGAGTGCACTATAAGAAATTTTCACGTTGTGGACCCTGCTTACACATCGATACCTCTTTAAAGGTATGTTGTTAATGCACGTTAATGACAACTAACCGATTTTATTTTTACTTTTTTGTGTGCATAAAGAACAACTTCTTGGTAAAGTGTGTTATGGAAAATCGTACTGACAGGGGTAAAGGTAAAAATAATAATATTAAGTCTTATCAGCATTGAAATTCACCTCCGTACTTGAATTAGGCTCGTCATACGCCACCCGATGAATCCGGGGGCTCTTACGTTGCCTACAATACAGGATGATTTAGAAAGATTCATACCATTTCGAAAGACTATATCTTCTATACTGCTAAAGAAAGAAACCTGGTGCATTACAAGGCTTATATCCTCCGATTTCACAGGGGCGGAGATGAGCAAGTGTTCATAGCTCCTCAGGTATTTATTTTAGAGCCCACGTTTCTTGCTTACAATCATTATTCCGGTATAACCCTGAGTACTGACCATTCCTCCTAGGACGCTCTGTATTTGTGTACTATGTGGACGCTACTGACAGATGATAACGCAATGATGTCGCTCAGGCACAGATATGGTTTCCTGCGATTTTTAGGGTTCCGTGCCTCAGACTGCAACAAAAAAAAACCTTATATGATGGCTTCGTCGTCATCCGTGCGTCGTACCGACTGTTAAGAACCCCTTTCTCTCAGAAACGGGTAGACGTATAAAGTTCACATTTATGTCAAATATTAAGGTCTATGGATCTTTGAATGTGTAAAAACCTAAAGATTTTAAATGACTTCAGTCAAAAGATACGGCCATGTGCGTCACATATTTTTATATTCGCATACTCACAGAGCGCTAAATGGTGCTTCCTGTTGACCTACAATCATGAAATTTGGCAAGAAGTAGTGATTCACGGTACAAGTTAAGTAAAAAGTCTGAAACTTCTTTGAATATATCATACAAAAATAATGTTTTGCATTTGAACATAAATTGCATTCAGCATTTGTCAAAATAATAATAAGCGCACAGTTACTTCATATAAACACATAAAGTTATAGTCCTGTTTTAGATAGTAAATAAAAAAGTTTTAATAAATTTTATATCCCTACGTGCATAATCTGAAGTCTCCTACTCTCTTCTTTTTGTATGTACACGCTAGTCTGAGGAACTACAGTAGAGTTTCTGATATAGTCTTGGAATTATTGGGACCAGTACCTTGGTAGTATAGGTCATAGGCAAAAATCGTTGAAATTCTCACTTCCCAACATGGATAAACTAATAAATTTAATTAAGTTTGTAAGGAACCCTCAGCGTTCGAGTCTTACTCGCAGTTCGCAATTTTTTTGTTACTAAGTAATTAACAACATTAACAAGGTAAACAACATTAACAAGGTACAAATCATCAGCAAGATGGCGTTTCGTTGTAAAGGAGAGTTTTTTTCAGGTAAGAGCCCGCATTCACGCGCAGGGGGTACACCTGCTAGGCGAAACTGGCGGAAAACGCCGCCAGAACCTGCAACTTAACATCTCAGAGTGCTTCTTCCAAGACATGCCGAAAAAGACCCAGTTAGAGTGGTCGTGGAAAGTAGTGAGAAACTTGTCACTCAACTGTTTCCTCTCTGGGCGTGAGGTTTTGGCAGGACGCAATAACAACAGCCAGGCTAACTTTCCAGCTGGACTTCGAAGGACCATCACCTGCTTATGCGGTAAGGATATCCAGTTTCCAGTTCAAATGAAACAACATTTTAGTCGCTGCTAGGTAGAAGTTTATCTCAGAGCTGAAGACTCGGAAGCTTATAGAAAGCTCCCGTTCAATGAGCAGTCTTTTCAAGGTTGCGCCACCCTAGACCATTTCACATTTCCCGAAACTTCAGCAAAGAAATGACCTTTTCTGTAGATATCTTCAATGCGGTGCGCCATTGAAACCGCACATTTCTGTAGCATGCAAGTATAAATACGAGAACCCATAGATGTATAGACGACAATGTATTATCTTTATTCCTAGTCACACCATTAACTCTACTGACAGGCCGGCCGTGGGGCCGAGCGGTTCTAGGCGATTCAGTTTGGAACCGCGCGACCGCTACGGTCACAGATTCGAATCCTGCCTAGGGGGTGGATGCGTGTGATGTCTTTAGGTTAGTTAGGTTTAAGTAGTTCTTTGTTCTAGGGCACTGATGACCTCAGATGTTAAGTCCCATAGTGCTCAGAGCCATTTGAACCATTTTTTTTTCTACTGACTAGAAACATGAGCAGTTCTGGCGACATTCTCAGATGGTTGAAGTAACTTCTTGTGTCTTACACGATAATTTCTTTCAGCAAGGTCACAGAAAAACTAAGTTGATGTCTTTTTGGGCCGCGCACCTCAATCTGTAAAAACGGGACCCCTCATAGAATCACTTTGCTGTCCGTCTGCATGTTAAAAATCATTCTCTGGAATGGGTTGACTTATCTAGTTGAAATTTGTCTCACATATTAAGGTCTATTATGCCTTGGCGGTGTGATAAATGAAATCTTTTAAGTTACGCAATCAAAAGATACGGATATTTATGTCACTTTTTTTATACTCGCAGACGCACTCATCAAAACCTATAGTGTACTTCCTGTTGGTCTAGAATCATGAAATTTGGGAGAAGCACGGTTTCACATTAAAAATGAAGGGAACAGCCGAAAACTGTTAATACATAGTTATCTCTTACGAAAAATTTTGCTATCCGATTCAAACTTAAAAATTCTCTAAAGTCTTTGAATTCCTGGGACCGATGTATGTATGTATCAAACTGTGGACCTAGAAACGACGGAGGTGCTTCGTCCCGCCGTAGCCCTCAGTGGTTCACAATCCCACAACAGGCCACAGCAGTCCACCCACCCCACCGCCGCCCCTCACCGAACCCAGGGCTATAGTGCGGTTCGGCCACCAGTGCCTCCCACCCTCCCGGGAACGTCTCATACCAGACGAGTGTAGCCCCAGATGTTTGTGTGGTAGGGTAATTATGGTGTACGCGTACATGGAAACGGTGTTTGCACAGCAATTGCTAACACAGTACACCTGATGTGGATTAAGGGAAACCAGCCGCATTCGCCGAGGTAGACGGAAAGCCCGCTTTAAAAACCATCCACCGGACCTCGATAATAATGCGCTGGGCGCATTCGTGCCGAGGACCGGCTCGCCTTCCCGCTCGGGAAGCAGCGTGTTAGAACGGGCGGCTAGCCGGGTGGTCTCCCAGGACCGATGATATCTTGCCAGCATCAATGTCTGTAACAGGCAAAAATCGTCGAGGTTCTCGATTCCTAGGATAGATGAATTAATTCTGTACGGAATCCCCAGTGCCAGAGACTTGGTCGTGCCTGGCCAGTTTTTTCCTGGTTACTGAAGTTTCAAATGAAACCGGTAAGTAACGTCGGTCTTTTGTGCACAACTGCGTCCACCACACAACCATCGATGTCGGTGAGAGACTCACAAGAATCGTACATTAATGTAGATTGTCAACTTGAGGAGGCATTGGTCGATAGAAACTGGGGTACAGTTTCGGCGACAGCGTTTGGACTTTTCTTTGCAGCTATCCCTGCTCCATCCCCTGGCCAGAAAGAGATGCGAATCGTCTGGTTCGGGAGAATGGAGTCCTGAGACGGCGCACAATGGAGCAGATAGCGCTGCGTCTGCCGGCACCTGCCCCCGCTTCGCCTAGTGGCGCCGTTTTGATTTACGGGCCGGAACAAAGGCACCGGCAATAAGCGGCCCTGCCCCACCCCCGGACCCCCTCCATCCCCCCTACCCTCTCCACAGCCTGTGCAGAATAAAGCGCCGTGTCTCTGGCTGCGGCTGTGTCAAGTGATTTACATCGCAGGCGTCTCGCGGGACCGCCGCTAAGCGTCTCCGTGGGGTGCTCACCCTATTGCCCCGCCTGGCAACACCACAACATCCCTGAAAAATACCTCCCTCCACGCAGCAAGAGTTTCACTGGCTGCTACAGCGTAATGCACAGCGCATTTACCTTGCGAGAAAAACAGCGTGCCGTGGATAGAGATTACAACACTCGCACGAATTTTCCTAACAAGCAGGGCTGAGCGTTGTATCTTGGAACACTTTTCGGAACTTCACCTCTGTCCAGCTCTGTTTATACATTTTCTTATGACATTTCTAAAATGGTAGGATTCACTTTATGTTGCTGCCGTCATTTGCTGAAAGTCTAACGATCGTTCGAAGCTTAGCCTTCACCATGTTCGGACGCGCACATTAGGTCGAATAATTTTGCGGAATAATGATTAAAACTTGACCGTGGAGTGCCGCAAAGTGAGCACAGATCTGTGTGAAGCACGAACGTGTGAAATTCCTTTTCTGATGTGTAAACTGTGACTTTTAAATTAACCAAAATCGACATAGTATATTATGCAAGTCCGGACCGATAACTGAGCGGTCAAAGGGATCCATTAGGATGATATTAGAGTGTGAATTCTGTCACGGACAATCCGGTTTGTAATCTTTTGTGTAAAGGGTTTGGTTAAGTGCCATAAGCTGCCTAATATGAGTGGCTGTGATTGATTGTGTACACCGAAACCGTAACTTCAGACTAGCACTGATTTGGCGGTATCTTTGTTAGAAACAACTAATAATGACCTGAAGTTTTCTTCCTCAGATTATCTATCGGTTAGAGTTCACTTAAACCAATACCAGAAAACATTTGATGCAACCTATAGATCTGTGTTTTGCGGCTGCTTTCCGCCATAGTATTTTATAGCCGATGAACGTAAGCATTTTTGTAACAGGGTAGGCGTATGTTTGAGCTGCGGAAGACCAAAGGATCAACGCAAGGTGAGTGGACATGATTTCTGTTGACTGAACATAAAAAGACGTGCCGTTGCATATCTAAATATGGGCAGTTGTCGACGACGTCACCAGCGCATTCCAGTAAGTTAGTTGAACATTTTATACCCCAAGTTTCAGAGCCAATATTATCATCTTCCCCTTTGAAAAATGCACTTCTTACCAGCGAACCAGCAACCGAAGGATTTTACACACACACACACACACACACACACTAGCAGACCCGGCAATACTTCACAATTCCTACATACGTAGGGGAATTGGACATAAGTAGTGCTCTCCTTCCCCCCTCTCTATCCCTCTCCTCCCACTCCCTTTGTCCCTCACATCCTCCTCCTCCTCCTCCTCCTCCTACTACTACTACTACTACTACTACTACTACTACTACTACTACTACACTCCCCCCGCTCCATTTACTTTCTTAGCCACACTCAGCAATCAGCGGCCCTGAAATTAAGTGCGATCATTTTTATGTATCTTGCATTCGTGTCATGCAACAAAAGTTAGAATCATTCGCTTGTTTGTCTTTGAACAACGATGCTGTCGGTTTTGAACCATGGTCACCGATTACCATTTCAATAATTAGATGGCGGTTAGAAAAGAAGCCAACTCAGATATCTGCTTCTAATGTCCCTACTGAGCTGGCATCTTGCATTTCCGTGTGCATTTCCCAGGTCGAGCAATCGATCCTGTCAGAAATGTCACAGTTCGTAGTAATAGACGGAAAGTCATCGAGTAAAACAGAAGTAATATTCGGCGTTCGCCGAAGAACTGTTATAGGCCCTCTACTGTTCCTGATCTATATTAACGACATAGGAGACAATCTGAGTAGCCATCTTAGCTTGTTTGCAGACGATACTGCCAAATGCCATCTTGTAAAGTCATCAGATGATCAAAACGACTTGCAGAACGATTTAGATGAGATATCTGTATGGTGGGAGCAAAATAACTGATGCTTGTCGAAGTAGAGCGGATATAAAATGTAGACTGGCAATGGCAAGGAAAGCATTTCTGAAGAAGAGAAATTTGTTAACATCGAGTGTAGATTTATGTGTCAGAAAGTCGTTTCTGAAAGTATTTATATGGAGTGTAGCCATGTATGGAAGTGAAACATGGACGATAAATAGTGTGGACAAGAAGAGAATAGAAGCTTTCGAAATGTGGTGCTACAGACGAATGCTGAAGATTAGATGGGTAGATCACATAACTAACGAGGAGGTATTGAATAGGATTGGGGAGAAGAGAAGTTTGTGGCACAACTTGACTAGAAGAAGGGATCGGTTCGTAGGACATATTCTGAGGCATCAAGGGATCACCATTTTAGTACTAGAGGGCAGCGTGGAGGATAAAAATCGTAGAGGGAGACCAAGAGATGAATACACTAAGCAGATTCAGAAGGATGTAGGTTGCAGTAGGTACTGGGAGATGAAGATGCTTGCACATGATGGAGTGGCATGGAGAGCTGCATCAAACCAGTCTCAGGACTGAAGAGCACAACAACAACATCTGTATGGTGCGAAAATTGGCAGTTGACCTGAATAAAGAAAAGTGCGAAGATATTCACATGAGTACTAAAAGAAATCAGCAGCATATCGATTTCGCGATAGCTCACACAAATCTGAAGGCTGTAAATACAGTTAAATACTTAGGGATTGCCATTACAAATAACCTAAATTGTAACTATCACAAGGATAATATTGTTGGTAGAACAAACCAAAGACTGCGATTCATTGGCAGAACTCTTAGAAGGTGAAACAGTTATACTAAAGAGACTGCTTACACCACGCTTGTCCGCCCCATTTTGGAGTATTGCTGTGTGGTATGGGATCTGCATCAGGTGGGACTGACGAATGACGAAAAAGTACAAAGAAGGGCAGCTCGTTTTGTATTATCGCGAAATAGGGGAGATAGTGTCACAGACATGATACGTGAATTGGAGTGGTAATTATTAAAACAAAGACGTTTTTCGTTGCGACGGGATCTTCTTATGAAATTTCAATCACCAGTTTTCTCCTCCGATTGCAAAAACATTTTGTTGGCACCCACCTACATAGGGAGAAATGATCATCACTATAAAATAAGAGAAATAAGGGCTCGCACAGAAAAATTTAAGTGCTCGTTTTACCCGCGAGCCGTCCAAGAGTGGAAATGTAGAGAGACAGCTTGAACGTGGTTCATTGAACCCTCTGCCAAGCACTTTATTGTGAATAGCAGGGTAATCACGTACACCTAGATGTCGATGAGGAGCAGTCGATGCACATCCTATTTTTCCACTAACTTAAATACACTCCTGGAAATTGAAATAAGGACACCGTGAATTCATCGTCCCAGGAAGGGGAAACTGTATTGACACATTCCTGAGGTCAGATACATCACATGATCACACTGACAGAACCACAGGCACATAGACACAGGCAACAGAGCATGCACAATGTCGGCACTAGTACAGTGTATATCCACCTTTCGCAGCAATGCAGGCTGCTATTCTCCCATGGAGACGATCGTAGAGATGCTGGATGTAGTCCTGTGGAACGGCTTGCCATGCCATTTCCACCTGGCGCCTCAGTTGGACCAGCGTTCGTGCTGGACGTGCAGACCGAGTGAGACGACGCTTCATCCAGTCCCAAACATGCTCAATGGGGGACAGATCCGGAGATCTTGCTGGCCAGGGTAGTTGACTTACACCTTCTAGAGCACGTTGGGTGGCACGCGATACATGCGGACGTGCAATGTCCTGTTGGAACAGCAAGTTCCCTTGCCGGTCTAGGAATGGTAGAACGATGGGTTCGATGACGGTTTGGATGTACCGTGCACTATTCAGTGTCCCCTCGACGATCACCAGAGGTGTACGGCCAGTGTAGGAGATCGCTCCCCACACCATGATGCCGGGTGTTGGCCCTGTGTGCCTCGGTCGTATGCAGTCCTGATTGTGGCGCTCACCTGCACGGCGCCAAACACGCATACGACCATAATTAGCACCAAGGCAGAGCGACTCTCATCGCTGAAGACGACACGTCTCCATTCGTCCCTCCATTCACGCCTGTCGCCACACCACTGGAGGCGGGCTCCACGATGTTGGGGCGTGAGCGGAAGACGGCCTAACGGTGTGCGGGACCGTAGCCCAGCTTCATGGAGACGGTTGCGAATGGTCCTAGCCGATACCCCAGGAGCAACAGTGTCCCTAATTTGCTGGGAAGTGGCGGTGCGGTCCCCTACGGCACTGCGTAGGATCCTACGGTCTTGGTGTGCATCCGTGCGTCGCTGCGGTCCGGTCCCAGGTCGACGGGCACGTGCACCTTCCGCCGACCACTGGCGACAACACCGATGTACTGTGGAGACCTCACGCCCCACGTGTTGAGCAATTCGGCGGTACGTCCTTCCGGCCTCCCGCATGCCCACTATACGCCCTCGCCCAAAGTCCGTCAACTGCACATACGGTTCACGTCCACGCTGTCGCGACACGCTACCAGTTTTAAAGACTGCGATGGAGCTCCGTATGCCACGGCAAACTGGCTGACACTGACGGCGGCGGTGCACAAATTCTGCGCAGCTAGCGCCATTCGACGGCCAACACCGCGGTTCCTGGTGTGTCCGCTGTGCTGTGCGTGTGATCATTGCTTGTACAGCCCTCTCGCAGTGTCCGGAGCAAGTATGGTGGGTCTGACACACCGGTGTCAATGTGTTCTTTTTTCCATTTCCAGGAGTGTAGTATGTTAACCCCCTCCCCCCCCCCCCCCCCCCCCCAGGTGCAAAAGTAGACGCAATACTTCTTATTTAGTCCAGCTGATCATCTTGTTGAGAAGCTTTATCAATCCTCTCAAGAAATTCTATAAAAATAGAGAGCATGCGACAAGGTGCAATATTGGAAGGCAATGGTTTGTGGATAATAACATTCCTGAAACGAACTAACCTGCCCAGAGCCCCGACCTGAACCCATTGGAACACCTTTCCGATAAGTTAGAACGTCGACTTCGCTCCAGACCCCGGTTTCGGCTCATGAAGAATGGGCAGTCATTGCTCTTCAGACAGGCACACATCCCACTGAAATTTTCACAAGCCGACATAAAGATGAAGGGTGGGACTGTATGCACTGAAGTGAGTAAGTCATGAGATACCTCCTAATATATCGTTTAGGACCTCCTTTTGCCCGGTATAGAGCAGTAACTCGGTTTGGCAGGGACTCATAAGTCGTTGGAACTCATCTGCAGAAATACCCAGCCATGGTACCTCTATAGCCATCCATAATTGCGAAACTGAAGCCGGTGCAGGATTTTTTCCACGATCTGACCTTTCAATTATGGCCCATAAATTTTCAATGTGATTCATCTCGGGCGGTCTGGACGACCAAATCATTATCTCGAACTGTCCAGAATCTTCTTCAAACCAATCGCAAAAAATTGTGGCCCGCCGACATGGCAGCTGCGTAAAAATTCTGTCTTAGTTTGGGAACATATCGCTCACGAATCGCTCCAAATGTTCCCCAAATAGCCAAACACAAACGTTTCCAGTCAATCATCGTTTCGGTTGGACCGGAGGACCCAGTCCATTCGATGAAGACAAAGCCCACACAATTATGGAGCCACCACCAGCTTGCACATTGCCTTGTTGACAACATGGGTCAATGGCTTCTGAGGGTCTGCGCCACATTCTAACCCTACCATCAGCTCTTATCAACTGAAATTACGATTAGGCTACGGTTTGCCAACAATCAGGGTCCACTAGGTATGGTCACAAGGCCATGAGAGGCTATGCAGGCAATATCGCGCAGTTGGTTCACTGCCCTGTCCTAACGGATAGGTTCATCGTACATCGCACATTGATTTCTGGGGTTATTTCACGAAGGGTTGATTGTCTTTTAGCACTGACAATTCTACGCAAACGCCATTGCACCGGTCGTAATGTGAAGGCCGTCGGCCACTACATTGTCCGTGGTGAGAGGTAATGCCTGTAATTTGGTATTCCCGGCACGCTCTTGACACTGTGGATCTTGGAATACTGAATTCCCTAACGATTTCCGAATTGCAGTGTCCCATGCGTCAACTCCAACTACAGTTCCGCGTCCAAAGTTTGTTAACCCTCGTTGTGCAGCCATAACGACGTCGAACATCTTTTCACATGAATCACCTGAATGCTGATGACAGTTCCGCCAATGCACTATCCTTTTATACCTCGTGTATGCGGTACTATCGCTATCTGTGCAAGTGCAGTTCGCTATCCCGCAACGTTTGTTACCTGAGAGTACTTCCCAATAGACACTGTACGTTGGGATACGCCCGATGGCTAGTTGCCCACATTCTATCACAGTTCACACTTTAGATTAGATTAGTTTTTCGTTCCATAGATCCGTGTTGAGGAGATCCTCGTGGATGTGGAACATGCCAATTTTTTTAAGCTGAAGTAACAGTATTAATTGAGTATATACAATACATCATTTGTTTCTATTAAAAAATTCGTCAATCGAGTAGAAAGAGTTGGCCAATAGTAAGTCTTTCAGGTTCCTTTTAAACTGATCTCTATTTGTAACTAAATTTTTTGTGTTTGCCGGCAAATTATTGAAGATGAGTGTTCTTGAGTAGTGGACCCCTTTTTGAACTAAAGTAAGTGCTTTTAAGTCCTTGTGCAAATCATTTTTGTTCCTGGTATTGTATGTATGAACTGAGCTGTTTGTTGAAAAAAAAGAGATATTGTTTAGGACAAAATTCATAAAGGAGAGACAGTAGCTGGTATACCCAGTTCTTTGAAGAGGTTCCTACAGGACGTACTCTACAAATAATAAGTATTACACGCTTTTGGACTCTGAAAACTTTTGTCTGACTTGAAGAGTTACCCCAAAATATTATACCATATGGCATTATGGAATGAAAGTAGGCGAAGTATGCAAGCTTTTTCCATTTATGTCGCCTATGTCTGCTAACACTCGAATTCCAAATATAGATTTGTTAAGGCGTTTCTGCAGTTCTGTGGTGTGCTCCTCCCAACTGAATTTATTATCAGGTTGTAATCCCAGACTGTCAACCTCTTCTATCTGCTCTTCTTCATACTTTATGCATATGCTGGGTGGAAACCTCTTACAGGTTCTGAATTGCATACAGTGAGTCTTTTCGAAGTTTAATGTCAGTGGGTTGGCTTTAAACCATTTATTAATATCCATGAAAATATCATTAGCAGATCTTTCTAGAGCTACACTCGACATACTATTTATTGCAATACTTGTGTCATCTGCAAACAAAACGATGTCTGCTTCTGGCAGTGTAACTGATGAGAGATCTTTAATGTACACAAGAAAAAGGAATGGCCCTAAGATGAATCCTTGTGGGACACCACATGTAATTTCTTCCCATTCTGATGATGACCGATGACTTAATTCACTAGTCCCTTCCACCGACACCCTTTGTTTCCTGTTAGCAATGTATGACTTGAACCATTTTGCAGCACTGCCCGTGACACCATAGAATTCTCATTTATTTAAAAGGCTGTTGTGGTTCACACAATCAAATGCGTTTGACAAATCACAGAAAATACCTGCTGCTTGTAATTTGTTATTTAATGAATTAAGTACATTTTCACTGTAGGCGAGAAAATGTCCTAGCGAGAAGGAAGGACATTTAGCTGATGTGACTGTACACCGACTTGGGAAAGAAAGTCGCACTTCTGGCGTTATATTTGCACCACTTTGCACTTTTCGGTACCCCGTTCAGGAGCAGGAGGGAGGTGCACGTTAAGAGCAGGGCGGTCACCCCCAGTCGCGGTGGCGCCAGCTAACCCTGGCCATTAAACACAGAGACCGCCCCGCCACACCCGCGCATTAAAAAGCAGGCGCACCCCAGCGCACGCATTATGATGATCGCTTCTAAGCCGTGCCCGCTACCCCCAGCAAGGTAGCCGGGCACGAAAAAGCGAGGAAAGAAGCTGCTGAGAAGCACTCATTCCTGATGCTTCGCCGGCGCGGACAGGAGGAACTAAATACGCACACCGCGAGTGCATCTGGTGCGCATCTAGTTTATCTCCGGCGTCCCCTCTCGCTTAAGAAGAAGAGGCGGCGCCAATCTCTTTCCTCGCTGCCTCTTCCGCACAGCTCTTTCAAGGATAAGCACAACAATTTGCCCTCGTCGAGATATATTGCCTCATTAAGGCAGTCCTAAAAGGCAGGCGCCGCAAGTCGCTTTATCCCAGGTCATTATGGGGCTGCGAACCCCCTTTCTTTCTGCAAACTTCTCCGACGTGCTTAAGCTATAGGAAGACGTATTTCACCGGTTCATTTGTATACCTATCCGGAATAGGTGCGTCGCCAAAAATTAACCTTGTTTTCTCTAAATGTGCTGCTGAGATAAACCTCTTAAATTCAACATATTTCGTAATTCCTACAACAGGCTTCTAGGTTTGTAGAGGGGACTTAGTTCTGATAACGAACCCATGTCCGGAAACGTTCCGTTTGGATGTGAAGGAAGTTTGAAGACTGGACACTTTCAATTCTCCCGCTTCACGATGCGCACACAGCGGAGACAATGATTTCCATATTTGTGTGTTACTCGATCTCATGGCACAGGCAGTGCTTGCAATATTCGTCATGTGATTCTCTTCTACGTGACGAAGGACGTCCTCTCTAAACTCTAAACCGCGGCCCATCCACGGAGCATCACTGTCAAACCTCAAAGTAGCGAACCTACCAGTTTTCGCAGCCGCCATTTTAGTCTGACGAATATGGTGTGTGATATGACTGAGGCTCTGACAACCATTAGGGTCCAAAACACGAACACGAAGTTTCGAGAAAAAAATATATTCTTCTGAAAATCGGATTTGTAGACAAACACCAGTCTCATAGGATTGATTTGTTTTATAACCAAGTCTCAACATCCAACAGTTCCTGTGAAATTTTAATGTAGCCACTTCATGTTATGAAATATTAATTAAATTTTAGGGCTGTATTTCTTAATAATGTCAATTTGCAGAATTTCAATGTACAGGATGTTCGAAAATTCCCGTTACATACTTCTAGGATTTTGTAGGGTTAGGGTAGGGAGTACATAACAGTCTGAATAGGGACCCCATGTCATGGTCGTGCGGTCACGTTCTCGCTTCCCACGTCCGGGTTCCCGGGTTAGATTCCCGGCGGGGTCAGGGATTTTCTCTATCTCGTGATGACTGGGTGTTGTGTGATGTCCTTAGGTTAGTTAGGTTTAAGTAGTTCTAAGTTCTAGGGGACTGATGACCATAGATGTTAAATCCCCTAGTGCTCAGAGCCATTTTTGAAGTCTGTATAGGAATCCATATCAAATCCACGAATTCTGGTCGCTGCGCTATAAATTGAAAAGACATCACTTGGGCTGGAAAATTTTTATCCGAACATGCCTCGTAGGTACAATGCCTGTAACAACATTGGTGGTCGCCACATCGAGCCGCTGTTGTGATGCATTGGTACTATCTTCTACGCACAGTACGCTTCGTTCTTTTTTTGATTTGGAGTAATGCAAAAACGCAATATTTAAGTGTTCATAGAAACAAACGTGCAAGTTATAAATGGACGTTTTGTTGTTTCCTTCGAATTGGCACCTAATATTTGTAATGCATCAAGCCTAATTCTATTCCTCAAAGAGAAGTGGAGGAGTTAAACATCTGTATTGAAACCGTCGTAGAATTGAAATTTTACGCTTCCGGACTTGGGTTCCTACTCAAAATTTTATGTACTCACTACCCCCAACAAGTCCTACAAGTTTGTAACGGGAATTTCTAAACAACTTGTGACGTTGCGTTTTGTGACAGTAGTGAATTTTCTAATTAATGAGAAACAGAATTCGGACCATGTACTATATGAGCCACGCCACACACCACACACCACACACCCATTCCAGCACTTCATGGTCCTCATTATCATTTTCATTAAATACATTTTGTGGGTTGAAGTTCACATAAAACTCCCGATATACCTCTGATTACGAAGTGCTACTACACGCCAGTACATGACGTAGACTGAAAACCCAGGTCAAAGATTAAGCAGTGTAAAATAAAAAAATAAATAAATATGCTTTATGGTTTGCGTCCCTATGGAAGTGAACATCCGAGAAACCGGTGAGGCAGCTTTTCATAAATGTTCATATATAACGTATAGCCCAACAGATATAAGTAAAACTTTTTCACCATAAGATCAATAGATGTCAGCAGCATCCACCCACGCAAAATCTCAAAACCTGTGACTGCGTTCGTTAGGTCCTTATTGTGGTGTCACCGCCAGACACCACACTTGCTAGGTGGTAGCCTTTAAATCGGCCGCGGTCCGTTAGTATACGTCGGACCCGCGTGTCGCCACTATCAGTGATTGCAGACCGAGCGTCGCCACACGGCAGGTCTAGAGAGACTTCCTAGCACTCGCCCCAGTTGTACAGCCGACTTTGCTAGCCATGGTTCACTGACAAAATACGCTCTCATTTGCCGAGACGATAGTTAGCATAGCCTTCAGCTACGTTATTTGCTATAACCTAGCAAGGCGCCACATTCAGTTACCATTGATATTGTGAATCATGTACCATCAAGAGCGACGTTCGTCATTAATGGATTAAAGTTAAGTATTCCACCAGCTACGTCCGTTTTTCTCAATTGTAATTCCCTTCTCATGTTCCAAACCTCACGCCAGCCTGCGTCAGCTAAAACGCTGCATTTCGGCCTCCTTTAGCAATACGGTTGGCTCTCCTCCAACCACAACACTTATGGTTCTCGGGGGCCTCATATTACAACTTGTATTGATGACTGTGCCCTCTTCTTAGTTTGTGTGCATGCCGTGGCGACAGATTTGAAACTGACGCAATTTCCAAACTTATTTTACTTTTTAACGGTGCATTTTCGGATATGTATTCCTTATGAAAACCTTCAGTACTAAGTCCCCTCTACAACCCTTAGAAGGTTGTAATAGTATATTATGAAGCACCTTGTATGCACGTTCGTAAAACCATAATACTGACCTTCTGTTTCAAAATATTAGTTGTTAGCAAATATCACACTGGACCACCGTCAGCTCCCACAAGTTTCGATTATCACAAATTACTAGCAGGCTCACGAAGTTTTTCAATGACAGTGTTTACGCGGCAACATATACTAGCTGAGGCGGCTGTGACATGTCATCCCAAATATCCAGATTGAATCAATATATCCAGGTGTCGTTTTCGCCGAGTACAGTTGCCGAATTACGATATCGACTTTTTTGTAATAGAACTATGTACTTATTCCTGTGGCGTTTGAAAGGAACTTCTAAGAGAACTTCAACGACGTAAAGTGTATCGGACGTGAACAAATAGTATGAAGATAACAGCGCCTC
The DNA here is from genome assembly GCF_023897955.1 of Schistocerca gregaria. Taxonomy (NCBI): domain Eukaryota; kingdom Metazoa; phylum Arthropoda; class Insecta; order Orthoptera; family Acrididae; genus Schistocerca; species Schistocerca gregaria. Next base: position 470,106,755 of record NC_064926.1, read on the forward strand.
ATACCAATGTCACGCCGTCAGGAGAAGAGGTTCCACAGACGTTTCCTCTATTATACCAAATATAAGCAAACATTCAACTCATGTACGGTTCGTGTGTTTATTATCACCACTCGCGTACGAAGTGCTCGGAGTACTAACCTTGAGCATACGATAAAATGATGCTGGAGAAAAAATACTGCACGTCGAATTACATCTTTAGTTATCCGCAGAACAAGCTCGTGTTATAAGGCATTTCATGCCTTCGAAAACTCATCGATGTTTCCTTATAAACCTTTTGTTGTAATTTTCGCCACAGATAAAAGTACAGAGGTGTTAAATTTGGTGAGCGTCGAGACCATACTGCCTTACCTGAAGGACAATTACAGTGCTCTCCAAACGTTCTCGTAAGACGATTCTAGGCGCTTCAGTCTGGAACCACGCGACCGCTATGGTCGCAGGTTCGAATCCTGCCTCGGCCATGGGTGTGTGTGATGTCCTTGGGTTAGTTAGGTTTAAGTAGTTGTAAGTTCTAGGGGGCTGATGACCACAAATGTTAAATCGCATAGTGCTCAGAACCATTTGAGCCATCTTAAGACGGGCCGTCACGAGATGGGCTGAATGGAAGGAACATTCATCATGTTGGCACCACACTAACTGCCTCATGTCCAGTGCGATGTCTTCCAATAACTGCGGCAGCAGCTTATCTTAGAACCTTGATAGAACTGGCGTATTTACATTCTCGTCAATAAAACAGGGACCAAAGATACGGGTCTTGAATAGGCATCAAACGTTAATAGACAAAGAGCGCTGTTTTTATCCACTTCTGTCAGTGTGGGTTTTTCAATTGACGATCACTGCATACTGCGAATATTGATTTGTGCATTATTTGTAAAAGATACTTTTTCCTTAAACAAAATATTTCGTAGATAAGCCGCCATCACTTGGCACTTTACGCAGATAACATTTGGAGAACTGCAAAAAACTCTGGAAGTTATTGTCATGAAGCCGTAGATATAGCGAAATTTGAATGGATGGATGGGATGGAATGTAGTGTTCGCAGAACCTCGTTTGGTTGATCCCTGTCGTACTTCCCAGATGCCTCTTAGTGACATTTGCGTTGTGTTTTGGTGCTTCTAAAAATATTAGTTTCCTTTCTTTTATAAGCTGCTCTTCTTTTCCGTTGGCCTATGTTATTTTCCACAGTTCCAATTTTAAGAAAGTTTCCTTCGGGTCCGTGCCTCAGCCAGTAAAAACAGAATCCTCGTAGTATCACTTTGTTGTCTGCCTGGCTGTCTATCCGACTGTTAAAGAACAGTTTTTCTCAGGAGCGGCTTGACTTATATTGTTGAAACTTACGTCACATACTAAGATCAAAGTCTACGGTCCCTTTGCGGTGTAATAAGCCACTGCAGCCTAAAGATGGGAGTATTTACGTAAATATATTTTTGTACTCGTTAACTTACTCATCAAAACAAATAGATTAACTCCCATTAAACTAGAATTATGAGATTTCGCAAAAAGTGAGATTTAACAGTACCAGTAAAAGAAAAAAATCGAAATCGTTAAATATTTTTCTCCATTTGTTAAAACTTTGTGTTCTGCCTTACGGCAGATCTTGTCATGGGGGAAGCCTCGTGAGAAAGGTCCACCGCATGAGCGTCTAGGGAAGTGATTCCAATGGTGGTTTCCCGTTGCCTTCCACTGATGATGATGAAATGATAATGAGGACAACACAACACAATCCCTGAGCGGAGAAAACTTCCGACCCAGCTGGGAATCTAACACGGGCCCCTTTTTTTTTCATTTTGTTCGGTATTGTTGGTTGCATTTGGCCTGGGCGGATGTCACAAGACACCCATTCAAGTTGATCGTTGATTCCTTTACTCAGTTATTTTATTACAGAGGGCGAGCAGCACAACTCACAGCAGCTGAAAACGCGTGGGTCAACCGTCAAAATATTGGCCACATTATGGACTGAACACCGGGAAGTTCAGCTTTAAACACTGCAGGGTCTTTCGAAAAGATATATCCGACTTGGCAAGACAACATCTTTTGCCAGTATAGGGATAGAAACTTATGGTGTTTGAATCGCAACTTAAGTTTACCTCGGCACCAGCTGGGACAGTTCGGTTCGTGTGAGTGTCACAGCTGCTAATCGTACGCTAGTTCACTAACACAGTCGCGAGTGCTAACCGAGCGGTCTCAGGCAGCTTGTCACGGTTCGCGCGGCTGCCCCCGTCGGAGGTTAGAGTGCTCCGTCGGGCATGGGCGTGTGTGTTGTCCTTAGCATAAGCTAGTTAAAGTTTAAGTAATTCGTAAGCCTAGGGAACGATGACCTCAACAGTTTGGTACCACAGGATCTTACCACAAATTTCATTAACACAAGGTGCGTCGAGTAGTGGCTACATGGTGACAACACAGAAACGAAACGTGTTTTGCGTACTCCATTACATCAGCTACAATTCAGCTATCACTGTCCGGTCTGATCTTCGTCGGCAGAGCGGCCATAACGAAGGATTGGCTGTTAGCGGCTAATGGATCTCGCATTGCACTACGTGTATTTGTGTCTCTGCTTTCAACAGCTTGCACCCTTATAAAATCAGACACTTTCTTTGAAAATGACAACAGTTTTTATTCCTACGCTTAAGGTAGAATTAACACTACGTTTCTACCTTCATTCAAGCAGAACATAAGTGTTGTGAAATCGGATGAAGCTCTTTGTACTACCCATATAACACTCTAGATATCTGTATACATTCAAGTGGCAGAACACACCGATTTTAGATATTTGAAGCACTTCCTTGTTTTAGTCCTCAGTCCCAAGGCTGGTTTGATGTGACTTTACAAGCTAGCCAGTTTATCTCTTGATAACTATTGTAATACACATCCTTGTAAACTAGCTTACTGTATTCTAGCGCCGGCCAAAGTGGCCGTGCGGTTCTAGGCACTGCAGTCTGGAACTGCGAGACCTCTACGGTCGCAGGTTCGAATCCTGCTTCGGGGGTGGATGTGTGTGATGTCCTTAGGTTAGTTAGGTTTAACTAGTTCTAAGTTCTAGGGGACTAATGACCTCAGAAGTTGAGTCCCATAGTGCTCAGAGGCATTTGAACCATTTGTACTCTAGCCCTCTACTGTTTTAAATATGTACATTCTGTTTATTTACGCACAGAATTCGACAAGCAACATCGATGTTTGTGTTGCAGGGCTGATAGATTAGTTAACAAGTTACTTTTTATGCTTTTTCCCAGGTTATCTTAAAATTGCCTTACAATACACAAAGTATACTATTTTAGAAACAAACACCGGGAAATAAATTTGGACATGTGTCCGCCTCGTCTACTGGTGATGGATGGTCATGGTCGAGGCCCTGGCGGTGGTAGAAAAACAGTAGTACCGTCTGCTAACGTAGGAACTTAACCCATTCTCACAGCGGTATCTCATGTTATAGTAGAAGTTTTGCACCTCTACGTCTTCTTAGTCTTTATTTTGTTGTTGGTTTTGTTTTCGCGAGCCACTGAAAAGATTGCTGAGGGCTTTGGTATTTGTCGCATGGGTGTTGTTCCACAAAACAGGCCACGTATCCCAAACAAAACAAAACAAAACAAAAAATAGATTTAGGCTTTACAATAGCCGGGTAAGAAAGAGCCTACAATTTCTCAAAATAAGAACACAGACTGACGAAACTATTTTCATTAAAAGACGCGAATGCACGCACATTTTCTGTCTCAAATATTGATGTTTCGAAATACTTACGTCGTCACTTTTTCTATCGTTTCACTTCTCAGTTTTTTACCGTACGAACTGCGTAACAACCGTTATGAAACTTCCTTTTGCCTGAACTTTTATCACTGCTAGTTGTGTAATTGTGATCCTACATTCCGACTCTTTGCATCGCGGATGGTATCTCATAACGCCAATTTCACCGTCTGGTACCGGGCTAAGGGTCCTGGTAACGTAATGTCTGGTGTGAACACACCACACTTTGTTACGTTCTGTCCGTTTTCGTTCCATTGAAATTCATAGTGAATCGTTCTTAAGGCTACAGTCACACTAGATGCACCTCTCCTGGCGCCTAGGTACCTAGCCATTCGCCAGGCGACTTGTTAAACAACTGTGAACTTATGAGACGGCCGCACTCAGCGCTAGGCAACGAAGCTGTCGCTAGACGGATAGTCGTGTTGGATCTTCCTGACGTGTCGTCCAGAGGTTTCGAAGATTATACTACCTAACACACACTGCTAATTGCGTAATTCCGTTTGCTCCTTCTCTACCATACGGGACGAAGCAGTAACATTGACAGTTATGAAAATGGAAATTTAATCTTGAATCGATTGAAGTTCTACAATAATTATAAATTTAACTTTTGCTTCGCAGTATAACATTTTGCAAAAATTATAGTTACCAACCGTGCATATGCAGGGTGACGACTCCAGCGAACGACCAAATGGGGTAAATTGCCCTGAAGATGACCCCATCGCGGGTTGAAACCAGTTGGCGGCAAAATAAATAATGCGATTCTGACTGTCATTTTGAATAATTGATTATAAGTAAATCAACCGCTGTTATCTCCACATAACTATGTTGTTTAAAAACCCAACATGATGGTGGTTTCTGCAACAGTTCATATTTAAGAGAAATGTTTTCTGTCAGAAGTAGTTTCTGACTCCGTATCGAAAGAGAGAGTGCCACAGAGCGATCGTGGAATATGCTTTTGACGATCGGAACAGAAGCTCGGTTACGGCTACCAGGCACCCAAGCACTTGGCAACGGGTGAGTCGTGGAGTAGCAAGGAGCGTCCGGTGTGGCCATAGTCTCCATGTGCCAGCGAGTTTCGCAACGGTGTACACGCCTCTGCAGAGCGAAAGGTTCACTCTGGAAAGTAAATAATCCTTAATCAGGTACAAACTGATTCGGGCTCATTGATAACTGCAGTCAGGCTGATAATACAAGTGGGACAATGCGGAAGTACACTACTGGCCATTAAAATTGCTACACCAAGAAGAAATGCAGATGATAAACGGGTATTCATTGGACAAATATATTATGCTAGAACTGACATGTAATTACATTTTCACGCAATTTGGGTGCACAGATCCTGAGAAATCAGTACCCAGAACAACCACCTCTGGCCCTAATTACAGCCTTGATACGCCTGGGCATTGAGTCAAACAGAGCTTGGATGTCGTGTACAGGTATAGCTGCCCATGCAGCTTCAACACGATACCACAGTTCATCAAGAGTAGTGACTGGCGTTTTGTGACGAGCCAGTTCCTCGGCCACCATTGACCAGACGTCTTCAATTGGTGAGAGATCTGGAGAATGTGCTGGCTAGGGCAGCAGTCGAACATTTTCTGTATCCAGAAAGGCCCGTACAGGACCTGCACCATGTGGTCGTGCATTATCCTGGAGAAATGTAGGGTTTCACAGCGATCGAATTAAGGGTAGAGCCACGGGTCGTAACACATCTGAAATGTACCATTGAACAGTGGATGTTACATTTCAGATGTGTTACGACCCGTGGCTCTACCCTTAATTCGATCCCTGTGAAACTCTACATTTCTGCAGGATAATGCACGACCGCATGTTGCCGTCAATCCGAACAAGAGGTGACCGAGAGGTGTAACCAATGTCACCCCATACCATCATGCCGGGTGATACGCCAGTGTGGCTATGACGAATACACGCTCCCAATGTGCGTTCACTGCGATGTGGCCAAACACGGATGCTGTAAACAGAACCTGGATTCATCCGAAAAAAATGATGTTTTGACATGCGTGCACCCAGGTTCGTTGTTGAGTACACCATCGCAGGCGCTCCTGTCTGTTATGCTGCGTCGAAGGTAACCGCAGCCACGGTCTCAGATCTGATAGCCCATGCTGCTGCAAACGTCGTCGAACTGTTCGGTCAGAAGGTTGTTGCCTTGCAAACGACCCCGTCAGTTGACTCAGGGATCGATATGTGGCTGCACGATCCGTTACAGCCATGCGGATAAGATGCCTGTCATCTCGACTGCTAGTGATACGAGGCCGTTGGGATCCAGCGCGGCGTTCCGTATTACCCTCCTGAACACATCGATTCCATATTCTGCTAACAGTCATTGGATATCGACCAACGCGAGCAGCAATGTCGCGATACGATGAACCGCAATCGCGATAGGCTACAATCCGACATTTGTCAAGGTCGGAAACGTTTCACCAGGCAACGCCGGTCAACTGCTGTTTGTGTATGAGAAATCGGTTGGGAACTTTCCTCATGTCAGCACGTGGTATTTGTAGCCACCGGCGCCAATCTTGTGTGAATGCTGTCTGTTAAATTTCACGTCTGTAGCACGTCATCTGCGCGGTGTAGCAATTTTAATGGCCATTAGTGTAGCAGTCTCCGAGACGAGAGTCTCGCATCCAGGTGGTGCGTACGTCGGCGCCGAGTCGCCCCCACTCCGCGCTGCCCCAGCTGTGCCACGCGGACCACCGCCCCCTCTGCCGGCACTAACTCACGCAGGCCGCATTCCGGCATTCCCACGGGGCAGGCCGGCGCCCGCCGACATTATTTATCGCTACGCAAACATAATCGCCGCCCGTCGCAGCCGTGCAAACCTTTTTGTTGCCCCCCCCCCCTCCACCTCTCCCCCCCCCCCCCAGTTTTCCAAAAACAAAACAAAAAGCCCGCGGCACCCCGTCGCCCCCTCGGCGTGTAGCTACAGTGACCCCGCCGTGAACCGTAGCACGCTGGCGCTGCCGCTGTTCCCTCCGGCCTCCCCCCGACAACTCATAATTCGTCCCACCGCGGCCGCTTCGACAGGCCGGAGGGCCTCCCCTGTGAATTATGCCTCCCACGGGAGTCCACCCGCAGCCCGGGTCGCCTCATCTGTCGGCGCAGACGTCGCCTATTATGACGTCTGCCGTCCGCTGTTTCCTGCAACGGAGGCGTCGACACAAACATTTCACACTTAACATCTCATAACAGTACATATTAACACAATAGCTGCTACCCTACCTTCATTGCTGATAAACGATAAACAGATTTTCAGAGGTCGCCAGCACTTACATTTTTTTTATCATCCGTTTTCAGTTACTTTATCATCCCAACACGTTACGAGCTGTTCATCACATCGCCCACAAATATTGCTCTACAAAAACAGTCTAATTTGTTTGTTTTGTTTGGGGCGCAAAAACAACGGAACACAAAGACAGCAGTTAAAAACGACTACACGTCAGTCATAAAAAAGACAGGGACGCATGCGAACACGGCGATGCTGGGAATGGTGCCGAGTGAGTGACGAAGCTCCTGTCAGCCCCGCAACATTTGCCGCCGGCGCAATCGGACGCAGACGCGGACGTACGCCAAGTACTGGAGACTGACTACACCTCGATCGGTGAGAATGTGCAGCATTGTGGGCAGACGGTCTCAAAGGTCTGGCCTCAGTCCAGTGGAGTCTCACATCACGGACCAAACACTCGGGTTTGTTGTCACTGCACACAGACAGACTGGATATGAACTGGAAAGCAGTGTGGAGTGAGCAGTGTCCAGTCTGGAGCAGCTCACCCACACCCCAGTGTCCAGACTGGAACCCGACTACACGTGCTGAGCACTGTCCAGCCGCTCCAGCTTGTTCTCCAGGGTTCCAAGCGCCGCCCAGCTCGTGCCACACCTGCATGGTGTGGGGCCTTCATCGCCGCAGCAAGAAGGTATTCTGAAGTAGTGGTAGAGTACAGAGCACCAGATACGAATAACTGCCTCAAACTAACGTTGCAGTAGGGACAAAAGGAAAGAATACGTATGACAAGATGTATCGCGTTACGAGCTGTTCATCTCATCGAACACAAACATTGCTGTACAAAAACAGTCTACTTTGTTTTGTTTAGGGCGCAAAAACAACGGAACACGAAGACAAAGACAGGAGTTAAAGACGACTACACGTCAATCATAAAAAAAGACAGGGACGCGGAGAAACGTCTATAAAATGCGCCATAGAGAAACGGAGGTCCAGGACTAAAAATTAAATGGCCTTCGCCATATTGCTACGACGGATAAAAAGTAAAACGCGGTCGACAGCCCGCGCGTCATTCGCTAAAACGGCCAATAACTCAGACGGCAAACCCAAGCGGGAACACCAACGAAAAAAAAGGGGGTGGGGCATTCTGTCAGGAAATGGCGGACTGTTAAAAGTTGGGGGCAATGTGCACAAAGTGGTGGGCGAGCGCCACTTAAATGGCGATGGCTAAAAAGGCAGTAAGGCAGTGCCCAATACGCAACCTAGTTAAAATGATCTCATCGCAGCGGAAGGTCCGAGAGGAGGTCGTCCAAGCCGATGGGAGAGGCTTAATAAGCCGGAGCCGGAGCTTATCCCATGAAGCCCCCCCCCCCCCCCCCCCCCCCCATGAACCACGGACCTTGCCGCTGGTGGGTGGGGAGGCTTGCGTGCCTCAGCGATACAGATGGTCGTACCGTAGGTGCAACCACAACGGAGGGGTATCTGTTGAGAGGCCAGACAAACATGTGGTTCTTGAAGAGGGGCAGCAGCCTTTGCAGTAGTTGCAGGGGCAACAGTCTGGATGATTGACTGATCTGGCCTTGTAACAATAACCAAAACGGCCTTGTTGTGCTGGTACTGAGAACGGCTAAAAGCAAGGGGAAACTACAGCCGTAATTTTTCCCGAGCGCATGCAGCTCTACTGTATGGTTAAATGATGATGGCGTCCTCTTGGGTAAAATATTCCGGAGGTAAAATAGTCCCCCATTCGGATCTCTGGGCGGGCACTACTCAACAGGACGCTGCCTTCAGGAGAAAGAAAACTGGCGTTCTACGAATCGGAACGTGGAATGTCAGATCCCTTAATCGAGCAGGTAGGTTAGAAAATTTAAAAAGGGAAATAGATAGGTTAAATTTAGATATAGTGGGAATTAGTGAAGTTCGGTGGCATGAGGAACTAGACTTTTGGTCAGGTGAATACAGGGTTATAAATAGGGGTAATGCAGGAGTAAGTTTAAGAATGAATAGGAAAATAGGAATGAGGGTAAGCTACTACAAACAACATAGTGAACGCATTATTGTGGCCAAGACAGACACGACGCCCACGCCTACTACAGTAGTACAAGTTTATATGACAACTAGCTCTGCAGATGACGATGAAATTGATGAAATGTATGATGAGATAAAAGAAATTATTCAGCTAGTGCAGGGAGATGAAAATTTAATAGTCATGGGTGACTGGAATTCGAGTGTAGGAAAAGGGAGAGAAGGAAACGTTGTTGTTTGTTGTGGTCGTCAGCCCTGAGACTGGTTTGATGCAGCTCCCATGCTACTCTGTCCTGTGCAAGCTTCTGCATCTCCCAACACCCACTGCAACCCACATCCTTCTGAATCTGCTTAGTGTAGCCATCTCTTGGTCTCACTCTACGATTTTTACCCTTTACGCTGCCCTCCAATACTAAATTGGTGATCCCATGATGCCTCAGAATAAGTCCTACCAACCGATCCCTTCTTCTGGTCAAGTTGTGACACAAACTCCTCTTCTCCCCAATCCTTTTCAATACTTCCTCATTAGATATGTGATCTACCCATCTAATCTTCAGCATTCTTCTGTAGCACCACATTTCGAAAGCTTCTATTCTCTTCTTGTCCAAACTACTTATCGACCATGTTTCACTTCCATACATGGCTACACTCCTTCCAAATACTTTCAGAAATGACTTCCTGACACTTAAATCTACACTCGATGGTAACAAATTTCTCTTCTTCAGAAACGCTTTCCTTGCCATTGCCGGTCTACATTTTATATCCTCTCTACTTCGACCACCATCAGTTATTTGGCTCCCCAAATAGCAAAACTCCTTTACTACTTTAAGTGTCACATTTCCTAGTCTAATTCCCTCAGCAGCACCCGATTTCATTCGACTACATTCCATTATCCTCGTTTTGCTTTTGTTGATGTTCATCTTATATACTCCTCTCAAGACACTGTCCATTACATTCAACCTCTCTTCCAAGTCCTTTGCTGTCTCTGACAGAATTACGATGTCATCGGCGAACCTCAAAGTTTTTATTTCTTCTCCATGGATTTTAATATCAACTCCAAATTTTTCTTTCGTTTCCTTTACTGCTTGCTCAATATACAGATTGAATAACACCGGGGAGAGACTACAACCTAGTCTCACTCCCTTCCCAACCACTGCTTCCCTTTCATGTCCCTCGACTCTTTATAACTGCCATCTGGTTTCGGTGAATATAAATTGGGGGTAATAAATGAAAGAGGAAGCCGTCTGTTAGAATTTTGCACAGAGCATAACTTAATCATAGCTAACACTTGGTTCTATAATCATAAAAAAAGGTTGTATACATGGAAGAATCCCGGAGATACTAAAAGGTATCAGATTACATAATGGTAATACAGACATTTGGGAACCAGGTTTTAAATTTTAAGACATTTCCAGGGGCAGATGTGGACTCTGGTTATGGACAGCAGATTAAAATTGAAGAAACTGCAAAAAGGTGGGAATTTAAGGAGATTACCGAACTATCAGTTTAAGTCACAGCTGCAAAATACTAACGCAAATTCCTTACAGACGAATGGGACAATTGGTAGAAGCGGACCTCGGGGAAGATCAGTTTGGATTCCGTAGAAATATAGGAACACGTGAGGCAATAGTGACCTTACGACTTATCTTAAAAGAAAGATTAAGGAAAGGCAAACCTACGTTTCTAGCATTTGTAGACTTAGAGAAGGCTTTTGACAATGTTAACTGGAATACTCTCTTCAAATTCTAAAGGTGGCAGGGGTAAAATACAGGGAGCGAAAGGCTATTTACAATTTTTACAAAAACCAGATGGCAGTTATAAGAGTCGAGGGACATGAAAGGGAAGCAGTGGTTGGGAAGGGAGTGAGACAGGTTTGTAGTCTCTCCGATGTTATTCAATCTGTATATTGAGCAAGCAATAAAGGAAACAAAATAAAAATTCGAAGTAGGTATAAAATCCATTGAGAAGAAATAAAAACTTTTAGGTTCGCCGATGACATTGTAATTCTGTCAGAGACAGCAAAGGACTTTGAAGAGCAGTTGAAGGGAATGGACCGTGTCTTGAAAGGAGGATATAAGATGAAAATAAACAAAAGCAAAACGAGGTTAATGGTTCAAATGGCTCTGAGCACTATGGGACTCAACTGCTGGTCCCCTAGAACTCAGAACTACTTAAACCTAACTAACCTAAGGATATCTCACACATCCATGCCCGAGGCAGGATTCGAACCTGCGACCGTAGCAGTCGCACGGTTCCGAACTGCGCGCCTAGAACCGCGAGACCACCGCGGCCGGCTGAGGATAATGGAATGTAGTCAAATTAAATCGGGTGATGCTGAGGGAATTAGATTAGGAAATGAGACAATTAAAGTAGTAAAGGAGTTTTGCTATTTAGGAAGTAAAATAACTGATGATGGTCGAAGTAGAGAGGATATAAAATGTAGACTGGCAATGGCAAGGAAAGCGTTTCTGAAGAAGAGAAATTTGCCAACATCGAGTATAGATTTAAGTGTCAGGAAGTCGTTTCTGAAAGTATTTGTATGGAGTGTAGCCATGTATGGAAATGAAACATGGACGATAAATAGTTTCGATAGGAAGAGAATAGAAGCTCTCGAAATGTGGTGCTACAGAAGAATGCTGAAGATTAGATGTGTAGATCGCATAACTAATGAGGAGGAATTGAATAGAATTGAGGAGAAGAGGACTTTGTGGCACAACTTGACGAGAAGAAGGGACCGGTTGGTAGGACATGTTCTGAGGCATCAAGGGATCACCAATTTAGTATTGGAGGGAGCGTGGAGGGTAAAAATCGTAGAGGGAGACCAAGAGATGACTACACTAAGCAGATTCAGAAGGATGTAGGTTGCAGTAGGTACTGGGAGATGAAGAAGCTTGCACAGGATAGGGTAACAGGAGAGCTGCATCAAACCAGTCTCAGGGCTGAAGACCACAACAACTACATCCCATGTAGGGAGAACCAGTGGTGATGCCAAAGTGACATCACCTGTTGACAGGCGGCAACACAGACATCATCGGAGGGAATGTAAGAACTAGCGGGCTGAGGTACGATGACTGCAGCTTCAACAGCTGCGTCAGCAGCCTCCTTTCCTGTCAGACCGACATGACCAAGAACCCACACAAACATCAGAGTGACTCCATATCGACTGACCGAGTGACAGCTTTCCTGGACCCGTTGCCCTAAGGGATGGGTGATGTACAGCGCACGGAGGCTTTGAAGGGCGATTAAATAAACACTAACGGAAACGGAAAATTTTACTCAGTTAACCATCAGTCAAATATTTATCGAACTATGTGAGAAGTTTATCACAAGACGAGTATCACATGATTAAATTTTGTAAGTCCCCTAGTAAAATTAATAACAGTTACTGGGTATGTTGAATGGAATGAACTGTCTGATGAATACAGTATATGGATGGAGAGTAAATCGAAGTACGTAATAAAATGAAACACCTGCAGCCGTCGTTTAGATGTTGTTTCACATGGCAACCAGTTTCAGTGACGCAGAACACTATCCTCACGCCTTAGCTGGTGGTGAGAGGGGGAATTCCGATAGTATACACGATCCCATCACTAGCGAACTTCTGTGAACTGGCTTCCGTAAAACACTGTAACAGCGATGTTGCTTCTGTAACCACCAGCTGACTACAATTGGTAGTCCGTAGCCGATGGCTGCAGACACAACCCACGGGCACTACTACACTGTTGTATTCGTTGCCCCATGGAAGCAAACAGCTTCCAAATGTCATCATGAGGAATCTGTTTATCTGTTTAAATGCCTGAAGCACAGTGTATGTGTATGTGTATGTGTGTGTGTGTGTGTGTGTGTGTGTGTGTCATATGAAGTTGCTTAACTGAAGCTGATATTAAAGTATGTGTGTTCCCATTGCATCCCAGAGAGACCCTATCGGTGACAAACCAAACAACTGGGCAGGATAGTAAAGGATCCGCACACTTCTCAAGGCTTTTGTGATGCGGAATGCACTGTGGGGTCTTGCATTACGCTGCTGGAATATGCCATTTGGTACTGTGGTCATGAAGGGTATAACGACAGCATAACCATTCTTGCCATGTACTGGCGAGCATTCGTTCTTTCTTAACAATTATCAGATTACTCGTGTTGCCATATCAGACACCTCCACACACTATGAATACACATGTTGGTGCTGTACGGGTTTCTAAACTAGTTGCTTCCTAGGCCTTTCCAGAAGTAGTTGTACGGGCACGTTGGCCTCTCCGACCGCCACAAACAGAAGGGACACTCATCACTCAACACCACAGAATGCCATTTAATATCCCAGTTGATTCTGGGTGTAGGGGATCCGAGACACCGTTGTGCGTGTTTTCTGGCGTCGGCGGCTCTAAATCTCAGCCCTGCTTCCGATAATCTGTTCCCAGCGCGTCGTGGTGACACTCCGCCTATAAACTCCGCCGGAATTTCAGTTTTTCTCATCCTTCTATTCTTCTGAGCCAGTCGAACAATACTACGATCATTTCGTGTTTAGTTAGTTACATGTTACATAAACAATTTGAAATATTTTTTTTCGGTTCCCTCCCACAATTGGAACCCTTAGAGGATAGATTTGTTGTCAAGAACCCTTTTCCTGAACGATGGGCAGACGTATCAAGCTGAAATTTATGTCTCACACTGAGGTCTATCGTCCTATGGCGGTATAATAAACGTTAGTTGCTAAGTCAATGCAATCAAAAGATCAACTGTGCCCAGGGTGTATCGTGAATGGTTGAAATAAGATGTTGCAGTCCACAATAGACAAACTACCGGCCGTCCAGCCACCGTCGATGAGCGTGACAGGGGGCATCTGAGACGGATCGTCAACAGTGCAACAAATTACGTCTCAGTTCAACGCACGGCGTGCTAGACATTTCCTAGTGGACAATTCTTGGGAACAACAGTTCCGTGTAATGCGAGAGCCAACGGTAGACACGAGTGCCACTGTTAACCCGACGTCATCTAGCAAAACGTCTTGTATTTGTCGCCATTCACCAGGGATGGACACTGGAACAATGGTGTAACGTGATATGGTCGGACGAATGACGATTTCAACCGATGGGAGGCACCACGTGTGGCGCAGACCACATGAATCGATGGATCCCACTGCCAAGAAGGTGTGGTCCATGGCGGTCGTGTCTCTGTTAAGCTCTGCAGTGCATTTTCCTAGTATGGGCCGGCTAGTTGTTTTGGAAGGATCTTTGAATGGTCCGCGGTATGTTAGCTGCTTGGGGACCATCACCACCCATTTCTGGCCTTCCAACACACTGACGGTTCTGAGGTTGTTCAAGGTGATAACGCATCACTCCCACATCGCCCGGAATGGTTCCAAAAACATGCAGAGCTGGTCTAAAGACGGCGATGGCCATCTCACAGCCCAGATTTGCACCTCATCAAGTATATCTCGGATGTCGTGGAGCGCAGGCTCCATGCACCCACGAACAGACCAGAATTGGCTGCCGTTCTGCGAACGATTTGGTGACAGCTGCTTCCAGAGCAGGCCCCATACGATGTGATGTGCCTATCTCATGATATTTGATAAGTCAGTCACATGACCTCGAATAGACGTTACGTAAATTTACATTCCCGTGATTAGTGAATGTTGCTTCGTCGGTGAAGAGCACAATGTTTGAAGAAGGTATTATCATCTCGCAGGCGTCGCAGAGCAAACCTACAAAATTCCATACGACGTTCGAAATCACGTCCTTCGAGTGCCTGATGGATTGAAAGGTGATATGGGAGGAACTTATGCCGGTGCAGAATGCGCATGACATTCGTCTGGCTGACCCCACATTCCGCGGCAATACGTCTCGTGCCACAATGAGGATCGATAAACGTCATGGCCAGAACAGCCTCTTCGTGGTCTCTATAGGCCTCAGTCTTCTTCCTCCTCCTTTGCTGTTACAGCTGCCTGTTCGCACTAGTGTAGTAATCATTCTTGCAATGTCCTGGCGAGTAGGACACCGACGATGAGGATACATATCCCTGTTCCGCAGTACGGTTTCGACAGCATTCTTACGGCATTCGCCATACTGAAGTAACATGTCTAACTTCGCCTGATTTGTGTACATGTCTGGAGGTAATGTTCCAGCAGAAACTATGTCTGGATAGGAGACGCACGTCCTACTGGTAGGTCGCACTACGTACTAGTTGTACGACGTGGCCCGCATTCCGGGTCGCGCGAGACGTGTTTACAGTCTTCAGCCGCTTCCGACCGCCTCGACCTTCAATCGTACAATATTTCCCAGCGTCTTTTAAGCATTGTTTGAATCACAATAGTAACCTGCGTTACACCACTACACGCGTCTTTTCCAGAGCGTTCGAATTATGGCGAAAAAAAGGTGTAGCGTCCCATTTAACAAAACATGTACTTGCCTCATTATCTAGGTCAATATAAACGTTGTGATTATTGTGCCTGTACCAACGTATGTGCCCCACAGTCCGCTATGATTCACCGAAAACCGCTTGCCGATACGTGAAATCGCCCCCGGAATAATGGGGGTGTTACGTCTTACGCGACTCACCCTGTAGATACGTGATGTCTCCAAAGTTGGCTCGTGGACTGCTATCGAGTTCTGTGCTGGCACGGACTTCTACGGAAGACACGTCACTCTGACGTCACTTCGAGTGCCAGTAGGTTCTCCCCTCAGAGCGAACAGACAGGGAGCAGCTTGTGGCGGCCGGCGCGGGCAAAGCAGTGCAGCGACAGATTGCTGCGCTCCGCGGGGAAGACGCGGTTGCGGGGGCGATCCGCCTTGGGCCAGGTCAGGCCGCGTGCATCATTGATGGCGACCAGGGGCGGCCAGCAAGCCAGCCTTAAATTGTTAAGCAGCAGCGGCGCGGCAGCGGCCGGCCGCTCCGTCTCCCTGGACCGGCAATACGCACAGAGCCGCAACCTCGGCTCACTGCGCTGCGGTTGCCTCCAACTCCCTTAATCGTTCATACGAATGAACTTACGTAGGAGATCTGCGTGGGCATAATCAAAGCCACCTTGAGAGAAGGCCTGAGCTCTCCCTGCGAACAGCATGACGGGTATCCGAGAGTAGTCGTAACAAAAGGAAGTGACAAGTGTCTTATAACGTTGTGGTGAGCATGGGAGTACGTGAATGCAGCACAACGTAACTGTTTTAGAACGTTTTTAATGTTATTTATGTGATGCACAGTTAGAATTTATGTTATTAACAGACAAAAGCAGAAAGGTGGAAAGAGTATATAGAGAGTCTATACAAGCGCGATGTACTTGGGGACAATGTTATGGAAATGGAAGAGAACGTAAATGAAGATGAAATGGGAGATAAGATACTGCGTGAAGAGTTTGACAAAGCAAGGTCCCGGGAGTAGACAACATTCCATTAGAACTACTGATGGCCTTGGCAGAGCCAGTCCTGACAAAACTCTACCATCTGGTGAGCAAGATGTATGAGACAGGCGAAATACCCTCAGACTTCAAGAATATAATAATTCCAATCCCAAAGAAAGCAGCTGTTGACATATGTGAAAATTACCGAACTATCAGTTTAATAAGTCACAGCTGCAAGATACTAACGCGAATTCTTTACAGACGAATGGAAAAACTGGTAGAAGCTGACCTCGGGGAAGATCAGTTTGAATTCCGTAGAAATGTTGGAACACGTGTGGCAATACTGACCTTTCGACTTATTTTAGAAGAAAGATTAAGGAAAGGCAAACCAACGTTTCTAGCATCAGTAGACTTAGAGAAAGCTTTTGACAATGTTGACTGGAATACTCTTTTTCAAATTCTAAAGGTGGCAGGGGTAAAATACAGGGAGCGAAAGGCTATTTATAATTTGTACAGAAACCAGATGGCAGTAATAAGAGTCGAGGGGCATGAAAGGGAAGCAGTGGTTGGGAAAGGAGTGAGACAGGGTTGTAGCCTCTCCCCGATGTTATTCAATCTGTATATTGAGCAAGCCGTAAAGGAAACAAAAGAAAAATTCGGAGTAGGTATTAAAATCCATGGAGAAGAAATAAAAACTTTGAAGTTCGCCGATGACATTGTAATTCTGTCAGAGACAGCAAAGGACTTGGAAGAGCAGTTGAACGGAATGTATAGTGTCTTGAAAGGAGGATATAACATGAACATCAACAAAAGCAAAACGAGGATAATGGAATGTAGTCGAATTAAGTCGGGTGATGCTGAGGGAATTAGATTAGGAAATGAGACACTGAAAGTAGTAAAGGAGTTTTGCTATTTGGGGAGCAAAATAACTGATGATGGTCGAAGTAGCGAGGATATAAAATGTAGACTGGCAATGGCAAGGAATGCGTTTCTGAAGAAGAGAAATTTGTTAACGTCGAGTATAGATTTAACTGTCAGGAAGTCGTTTCTGAAAGTATTTGTATGGAGTGTCGCCATGTATGGAAGTGAAACATGGACCATAAGTAGTTTAGACAAGAAGGGAATACAAGCTTTCGAAATGTGGTGCTACAGAAGAATGCTGAAGGTTAGATGGGTTCTAACATTCTGCGTGGTGTATGTTTGTTCTATATCGTGTCTCCCTACGACTTTCGCGCAACAACGCTCTGAGCGTGTTTTTTGGGGAATTGACTAGTTTGAACCTGGGACCTGTTGCTGGTAAGGAGACGCCAGACCACACATGACATGTAGAATTCAGAAGAGTTCAGTGAGACTAGCGATGATATAACCAAATACTTAATGATTTCAGCGTCAACTCCACTTCACTCCCTGTACAAGAATCTAACAAAATTTAGTGGAAGTGTTTCAAGGCTTTCCTACTTTTAGTTAGCTGGTAAAATAACGTCGAAAAAGCAGTTAAGTTTAGCACTGGAAATTTTATTCTACTCACAAAACATTGTTTATAAATTGCTCTATTGATAAAAGGAAGTGTTTTAATACAGGATGGTAAAAACCAACTGCGTTCAACAAGTGTGAACGAATATTCCCTGAGTGGGTTTCCAAGTTCTACAATCGCTCGTAGGATGACCTATGCCATATCACATCTATAATCTAGGTTTAATTTAAGTTTCACAAAAGAGAAAACTATCAAAATGGTCTACAGTGACCCTGAATTATCTTTAATTACTTATCTAACTTGTCGTAAATTACAGTGGCTTCTCTACCTGAGCCCCCATCTTATTCTGTTACTCGCTCCTGTGAACGCGAACGTGTTATGCAGATCTTGACGTCTCTCGCGTCCATCTTGAAAAGATAACCTGAAGATGCCTGAATAAGGCGAAACGCGTCGTTGAAAAATAAAAAAATAAAATTGCAGCCAAGACTGTTTTTAACCAATACTGTTAAGCACTGGTTTGCTGTATGCCACATATGGATTGGAAGAATTTCTGTAGTTTATAACATTATTACTGGCGCTGCGCGTGCGTGTGCTACAGTGATTCCAAATAACGAAACTTACAAACTTGTCACAAGGAAGCTAAGTATAACACTACCGCTGCAATTTGCCTAAATATGACTCAAACGCACAGAAGGTGTTACCCTCTGAGAGGATTATGAAAGTTTTGACTGTGTTACCTAACAGGCAGCGGGAATCGACGTGAATTTCGTAACTATGGCTGTTGGTAGAAATTAAAAAGACTTGAATCTTCGTAAGATATTACAGTAACAGATTTAACGTAAATGAAGTAATAAACGGTCGCAACCCTAATCAGGCATAATAATGTGAAGGCATTATTTCCAATAGATTTATCTTTACTTTTGCAAAAGAAAACTTTCGTAAGTACTTTCTTTGTGAAGTGCAATGAACACCTGTTACAAATACACGAACTACACAGCGAGTAGCAGTAGTTACCAACAGCATAAGTAAGTAATCATAGAAACAAATAAAAAAAATGGACTTTATCCCTATTGACTATTATCTTCAATTTTACCTTTCACTACCGTATCACAGGAATTGTTCCCAAAAAGTGACATCTGATAAGAATTAAAATTTGGACAACACACATATACACATCACAAATGCAATAAGATAACACTGAATACATACCTTATATATATATATATATATATATATATATATATATATATATATATATATATATATATATATATATATATATTCTTTTAAATGATTACTTCAGGTTTGTTTAGCTAGAAAACAGCTATTCAGTTTGGTTTCTTCCTGATATAAAGAATGAAATGGGGGAGGGGAGGCACAAACTATATTTTCTTTATATATGCAAAATATACACACTTTTCAGAAACATTTAGCATTATGATAAAAGCTGAATTACTGTCCCAGTTAATATCATCTATCTTGCAAAGTTTTATCACTATTTGAACTGACAATACTCTCTACAACTACAGAAATGACTTCAAGTAAAAGTTCAACTTCAGTTAACTTTAAGACCATATACGTTATAACAACACTTGTGAAGCAAGTGATTTTGAGCGACAACTTTTTATACTGCTGAACATTAAAACACTGATATTAGTGAAATGGAATCACACCGAAACACATTGGAGATTTTCATGGATTCAATAATTAATGCCTCCCTGAAATTAACAAACTAACTACTCACTTCTATATATTTTTGCATCCAGAACGATGTACTGTTAAGTAACACAGATGATTAGCAGTTTTTTTTTTTTTTTACACACAGGGTACTCGGATATTGTTCATTACGAGGAGAGGACCCCGATACGTACCATGAACGGAAACATGTGATGGTTCGAGCACAAAGTTTAGTATTATTTGCATTATTATTGAAAATTAATTCACACAAATACACTGGTTCACACTGATATGCAGTTCTAACTTCTGGAATCTGATGAAGCGGTGGCGCAATAGTGGTGGCGAGCGCGTGGCGCCTACCTGGTCTCTCCTTGAGCAGTAGTATGCTCTATTTAGTTCTTCTTGGCGACGTGAATATCATTTTTATAACCATTTCCAATGCGAGAGCACCATTTTACAGCCACAATTACAACCTAGGCCATTCCACCTCAAACCAGATACTGGATGCCTCGCTCGGCACTTGTGCTGTTGACTCGTCGGCTGCTGGCTACTGACTGCTTACTGTGCTCTCTGGCTTGCCACTCAGATTGAGCGCCAGTTCCACCTTTTGGCGCGCGCCAACTCACTTCCGTTGCGGACGGGAAGTACTATGTCTTTTTCACAATACAATGCAAGTTCCGAAGTATGAACCAGCTTTTACATTATTATTTCCATTACATGAACAAACCTATTTTAGAAAGTATCATTATTTAAATACACAGTTACAATTCTACAAAACATATTTCGTAAAACTATTTCCTTACAGTAAATCAATGACATTAAGCAGTAAGGAGAAAACACTTTACAATTCACATTATTACATACACGGAACAACTATTCCCTATCGATCATGGTGTTACAAGGTCCCATATTCTTTAAGAACACAATGAACTCTGGAGTTTACGTAAGGGAATTTTTGCAGTCATTCATAGCGCAGGTAACGGAGAAAGAATGAGAGAATGCATTTTTTCAGCAAGATGGTTATACGGCGCATACATCACATTTCTCAATGTCATACGTCCACGAAGCTCTCGGTGAAGAACGTGTAGTTCCCGTCGGTTTATGGCCTCCCAGATCACCAGATCTGTCTACCTGTGATTTTTATTTGTGAGGTAATTTAAAGGTTGAAGCCTACAGTAACAACCCACGTACAATTTAAGAGTTGAAAATAAATATTATCAATGCGGTTGCGGAAATACTCCCAAATTAATTGGGAAAAGTTTCCAGAAACATGTTGACATGTGCTGCCTTGTGTATTGTAGAGATGGTGAACATTTTCAGCACCCCCTATCAACTATTGACCTATTCAGTATTCACTATGTTGTATTTCGTAATAAAAGTTTATTACTCTGTAGTTGCAATACACGAGTGAATAGTCTGTATGTTTTTTATCAGATCCTGTAGTTTTAGAGTCAATTTACGCTCATCATCAAATATAGGTGTTACAGGAACGTTATCTGGATCATGTGCAGCCCCACTGTAGAGTCGTGGCGCTGGCGTTCTTTGAGCTTACCGTTCGCAGCAGGAATAAAATTGTGAATAAATTATACCTTTACACTGTCCGCCACACATCGTACGGCCGCTTGCGCACTACACATGCAGATGCAGCAGATTCAACCCAGAGTCACAATGCTGATTTAAACATCACGAGAATAATACAAACTTTCACATCGTAAATGTCGTGCCAGAAAATGTCGTACGACACGATAAACGCACTACACAGCAGGAATTATTTCTCCAAACGTGTCGTGTAGGTGAAAAGGAAAATCGTGATTAACAGTGGAAAATCTTATTTCATAACAAATCCATACTAAAAGAAAGACCACATGTACTATTCTGGTTGGTGGAGTCTAGGCGTGATTAGTTTTTAGATTTTCAAATTAAACTTTTTACTGACTCTTGAAAGATCGTATCACTTTAAAACTTCTCGTCCATAAGAGATATAATGCAATAACAAAATAACTTGTTTTGTAAAAGTTGAACAGAAATGTGCAACAAGGCTGCAACGCAATATCGAGGGAGATTCTGTGACGACGATACAAATTTTCAAGGATGATAGTGAACGGTAATTGTATCCATTTGAGGTCACGGACGAGTATAATGTTATAAGGGAAAATCGTTCTGATACTTCCGACAGTGGACCTCTTCTACTGCATCCTCTTTCCTTTCCATATTTTGGTAAGAGGTACTATGGACCAAAAAAAGCAAACATTGTGTAGTACATATGGGCTCTAAAATGAATGCCCTAAGAGCAATGGGTACTTGGTCTGCATAAAAGATGTGTTTCACAGTGGCAAAGAGCTCATAGCTCGTAACATATGCACTTCAGAAACCATTTGTACTGGACGTTTTTTCGTTGTTTTGATACATACTACCTCCTCCGAAAATATGGATAGCAAAAAGATTGCCTTAGAAGGGCTCCCCTCTCAAAGGTGTCAGAATAATTTTAGCTTATAACTTTTAGCTCTGTCTTTTTACAGACCACGGTACCTTACATCAAACTGATACATTTACCCTTCTCCATCATTCCTGAAAGCTTGGAACATCATCACGGTATCAGACCGTGTGAAGGAACAGCCACGTTCAAAATTAGTGCAACTTTTTCCTGCATGATCTTGGTATCGATGGAGCCTATCATTAACATCCCATTTCCAAATCTGTATGGAATCGAAAAACCAAGTATGAAGCAGCTTCAAACGTCTGACTGGTTTACAAATTACGAATACTGTTTAGTATTTGACATTAAGTTTACAAAAACTTTATAGTTGAAGCTGCAAAAAGATGATTATGATTTTCTGAAGGATATTTCCGTATATTTCCTGTGTACAATATAGATTTCGGCTTTCGTGCTATTATCGAGTACAGTGTTATTGGACCATAAATATGTTTTGCTGTGTACTGTGCAGAATGACAGATACAGTTCACCATATTTGCGTAACACACACAGCACACAGCAAAATAGTGTTAACGGCAGTGATGGGATGTTGAGGCGCGGTGACTTGAGCGCACCGAGAATTTCTCGAGCCTCTAGTTCTCAAGCAATTCTCGAGAAGCTCACGAGAAACGGCCCGGCGGCGTGTGCCGCTGCGCGCCAGTTGGCTGCGACAACATACGGCGCGCCGCTGTTTTATGAATTGAATGCCGCCGCTAGACAAACACGCTCGCTGTGCCCGTAACTAGTATGTCTCAGGTTTCATTCGAGTAAAGTTGTTATTCAAATCAATATGGACACTCGAAAACGAACGTCATGATGCTGGCAATACTTTACGGAGGATGGACATAACGTTACTTGCAACATTTGTCGTAAACATTTCCGTAATGTATCAAAAAATACAACGGGCGTGATTAGACATATTAAACTGCACAATTTATCGATCAATAAAACAGTGACGTCCGTGGATGCAGAGGCTCATTCTTCCAATAGTGCGAGGCAGACAAAACATCCAGGTACATATGGTACAAAAAGTGAATTCCGTGCAAAAGTTCGGATAGTGTCCGAAGCGGTCCGCCACGCTTAAAAAAAAATGATAATCTACAACATACCCCAAAATCAATCCTATACTATCCTAGCTTTTGCACGATACGATATGTAATTTTATTGGACTAGTCGAGCATAACGTAGCCTCTCGCAGGACCAATGATCTAAATCTTACGTTTCTCTTCATAGAGGGAAGTAAACGACAACAACAGCTAGATGAAGCACTAGTGTCCATGATGAAAGACGATTTTCAACCGCTTTCTATCGTCGAGGACACTGGTTTTGGACGTTTTGTTTCACCGTTGGACCCACAATACTCGATACCAAATCGAAAAAAGTTGCGCCTCATGATTGAGGACGATTACCATAAACAGAAAGAGGCTGTAAACTTGGCCGTGGAAGACTCTACTTTTGTTTCTTTAACGGCCGATATTTGGACCTCACTCAATAGTGAGGCATATATTGACGTAACTGGTCATTTCATTAACACTAATTGGAGTCTAAAAGCTTTAGCTCTCGAGACATTGCGTTTCCTGGAAAAGGATACAGCGCTAAATATTAGTGAGGCGTTAGATAACGATTTCAAAATGGAACATTGAAAACAAAGTTGGAAGCATCACAACTGACAACGCCAGTAACATGACGGCGGCCGTACAACTTATTCACAGTGGCAACATAGATATGCAACATGTGCCTTGCTTAGTACACACTATCAATTTAGTTGTGAAAAGTTCTTTGAACAGCAACAGTGAGCTCTGAATCATGCGGGAAAAGGCCAGAAAAATTGTTAGCTATTTTAAAACAAGTTGCAATGCTAATAAAAAACTCCATGAGATCCAGGATCTAATGAAAAAACCTGTTCATAAATTGATTCAGGAAACCGAAACCCGATGGAACAGTACGTTTTATATGCTACAACGTCTAGTGGAGCAAAAGGAATGCATTGCAGCCTGTTTATCAACTTTGTATTCAGGTGTAGAGAACCTCACAGCTGACTAGTGGCGAATTTTGAGCTAATGTTTATGTGTACTAGAGCCATTTGAAGTGGTAACAAGTGAAATCTCAACTGAAAACTACACCTCTCTTTCGAAAGCTATTCCAATAATCAGACAGCTAATCATAACCGTATGCAATGGGAAGTGGGCTACCACGGCAGCGCAAGAGCTACAGCAACGTCTGCACAACTCACTAATAGCCCGGCTAGGATTAATAGAAACAAACAAAGTACATGCTGTTGCCACAGTTCTCGACCCAAGATTCAAAACGTTACCATTTACGAATCCCATTCATTCAAAACATGCCGTTGGAAGCGTAATTACAGAATGCACAAACGTGGTAGGGACCGTACGATCTATTCATTCGGCTGCTAACGACACTAGCCACGAGTACCATGTCGTACAAAACGCCAGTAGTTCCTTATGGGCTTCTTTCGATGAAGAGGTTTCCAATAAAAATCTAATGAAAAGCGGTTGTGATAGCATAGACCTGGAGGTACAACGATATTTGGAAGAACCGTACCTACAACGCACGGATAATCCTTAACACTACTGGAAAAAAATGAAAACAGTTACCCAGGTGTATCTGTCGTGGCAAAAAAATATCTTGCAATACCTGTAACTTCTGTTCCCAGTGAAAGAATATTTTCGAAAATTGGACTACTTATAAACAAACAAAGAAGCAGACTAAAAGGCCAATTGGTTAATAAAATCATATTTCTAAACAAAAATCGACGGCGGTATAGCAATGCGATGTAAAAATGCCTTCTGCTGAACAACTTTTGTTTACTATGTTTCTTCTGTAAGGAAACTCATGTACGCAGTTTCTGTATATAAAAGGCTATAGTACCTCTCTTTTACGTTTAAGCATATATGCAGAATGTACAAGGTAATTTATTTTGTAAGAGTAAAGCTTCTGTTTTATGCGAATTCTGTGCTTTGTTTTAAACAACAATTCTATGATTTTTGTCTTATGAGACATATACTAATACTTCAGTAAACATTAATAACGGTAGTAAAGTTGATATCAATCATAGAATTTCAAAGTTTTCCGAGCACGTACGTACGACGAGTACGATCGCTGCGGCTCAGTGCTTCGTGTACTGAAGGTTTGCGCAATTTCTCAGAGAGCGCAGCACTGTCAATTACTCGAGCGTTCCAGAGAAATTCTCGAAAAATTGCCTTCGCGTCGCGCGTTTCTCGAGCGCGATCATATCCCATCCCTAGTTAACTGTCTAATTACAATGTACTCGATAATGGCGTGCAAACCGAAACGTAGATTGCACACAGGAAATACACAGAAATTCATCGTCAAATGACTGTGTATTCCTTCAGAAAATACTGCACCACCGTGGCTCAGTACCATCGATTAATGTGATTGTTTCATCAGTTTAGAAAAGTGATGATGTTGATTTTAGATGAGGAGCACTCAATATCATTGACGTCAGCGCCCCGACCAGAAGTCATTATTCCAATCTCATGGGAGGCGAAGAAGGCTGTCTCCACATGCGGAGCAGTTTCTAATGCACTTAAGTCTGCTACCTTCCCCACCAATTCAGGGATGAGGCCTCACAGTTCACAAAATATCACCACTCTGAACTGGAGTCAGTATCGGTGAGGATGGTGGGCACGTCTCCATCGCAACTGGGCCGCCCTGATACAGTGCATAAGTTTATAAAAAGTATGGGATAATTTTTGAAGTTTGCTGGCAGTCGGTTTAGGTGCTCTCGTTATCAAATGATGGATGAATTCAGTCTGGGTAATTCACCCGCCCTGAGTAATGCTGTCTCAAAATATGTAGACAGTTTCTAGCTTTAATACTTGACTTACTGTGTTAAACCTTAAACCTCTTGCCTCTTAATGAGTAATTCGCGAAAGCATTTTAATTTTTTAAATTCGGTCAGTATAAGATACTGAAAATCACATTTTTGTTGCTCTTGGAAGCCGTTAGACAGACATCTTGCAATTGGGACTCCGTAGCCGGTTTAGCTGCTGCTTAAGGTGCATTTACACCTGTGCGCCTTGCGGCTAGTCTCCGTGCAACTGTATCTTGCTCCTCACACAAGTAGAGGCACGTTGTATGCCTCTTCCTCAACCAAGACATTCCATTCACACCTGCGTTCACAATGGGCGCCCCTACTCCCATGTTGGCAGGCTTCAATCGCACAGCGATGAGCCATACGGCAGACAGATATAAACGCACCTTTAGTAATACAGATATACCTGTTTATATGTAAAATGTCTGTCTACATTACGCGTATTAATGTGTAATAGCCTTTATTCGCGAAATGAAAAAAAAAAAACAGAATTAATCCATTCTAATCCTATTAGTTCGAGCCGGCTGCGAGTGAAATTTGTATTCCCACAATGCAGGCGGGAATGTCGGGACCGCACACGCGAAACACAACGTGAGCGGCGGTTGTGATACGCACGAAGTAATGGCCGCTATCGACAGGGGATCTCAAGTTGATTCCGTATTTCTAGATTTCCGGAAAGCTTTTGACACCGTTCCTCACAAGCGACTTCTAATCAAGCTGCGGAGCTATGGGGTATCGTCTCAGTTGTGCGACTGGATTCGTGATTTCCTGTCAGGAAGGTCGCAGTTCGTAGTAATAGACGGCAAACCATCGAGTAAAACTGAAGTGATATCAGGTGTTCCCCAGGGAAGCGTCCTGGGACCTCTACTGTTCCTGATCTATATAACTGTTCCTGATCTATATAAATGACCTGGGTGACAATCTGAGCAGTTCTCTTAGACTGTTCGCAGATGATGCTGTAATTTACCGTCTAGTAAGGTCATCCGAAGACCAGTATCAGCTGCAAAGCGATTTAGAAAAGATTGCTGTATGGTGTGTCAGGTGGCAGTTGACGCTAAATAACGAAAAGTGTGAGATGATCCACATGAGTTCCAAAAGAAATCCGTTGGAATTCGATTACTCGATAAATAGTACAATTCTCAAGGCTGTCAATTCAACTAAGTACCTGGGTGTTAAAATTACGAACAACTTCAGGTGGAAGGACCACATAGATAATATTGTCGGGAAGGCGAGCCAAAGGTTGCGTTTCATTGGCAGGACACTTAGAAGATGCAACAAGTCCACTAAAGAGACAGCTTACACTACACTCGTTCGTCCTCTGTTAGAATATTGCTGCGCGGTGTGGGATCCTTACCAGGTGGGATTGACGGAGGACATCGAAAGGGTGCAAAAAAAGGGCAGCTCGTTTTGTATTATCGCGTTATAGGGGAGAGAGTGTGGCAGATATGATACACGAGTTGGGATGGAAGTCATTACAGCATAGACGTTTTTCGTCGCGGCGAGTCCTTTTTACGAAATTTCAGTCACCAACTTTCTCTTCCGAATGCGAAAATATTTTGTTGAGCCCAACCTACATAGGTAGGAATGATCATCAAAATAAAATAAGAGAAATCAGAGCTCGAACAGAAAGGTTTAGGTGTTCGTTTTTCCCGCTCGCTGTTCGGGAGTGGAATAGTAGAGAGATAGTATGATTGTGGTTCGATGAACCCTCTGCCAAGCACTTAAATGTGAATTGCAGAGTAGTCATGCAGATGTAGATACTGGCACGGCCATCACAGCCGACCACTGACGGAGCCCGCCTTCCGTGCCCCACGCCAATGGAAGTCTTCTTTAATGCAACAAATTTTACGTCACTCTATAAACTCTACACAACTCCCACGGACTCCCAATTTTTTTTTTCGCTCTCGTACGCCATCAATACAAGAATACTTCTCGATATCTACCTGTACACTGTCTAACAACGGTGACACAATGCAGTTATTTTTCAAAAATATGATTTTCACGATCTGTCGCTCGATCACAAAAAAATCACTTGCCGTATACAACAGCTCATTCTCAGCCCATCTCATGACAATTACAGAACCTATATCTGATCATGAGAAGTCATGTGTAAGGTGGCTATAATTTCGCACCTTACTAGCACCCATCCACATAGTTTGCCGTGATCTACACACTTAGGTATCATGTGATAGGTTGTACATCGTACATATGAATATATAAAGGAGACTGACACTGTCACGTATGCCTTGTAAATAATTGTTAACGCTTACTGCATGAAAGGTGACGAAGTGTCTTTATTATCCATAGTAGTAGTCTGCAGTTACATTAATATCCAAGGATATAATCTAAAGCGTTGGCCTGTCTCTTACATCACTTTAAGGACACTATCTGCTCAAAAGATGAATGTATCACTTTGCTCAAAGATTAAAACTTTATGCATCACCGTCTTTCCTCAATCCAAAAATCATCATTACCTTATTTGTACACGATGGCCGTACGCAGATGCCGCTGATATAGGCCATGTGTCCGATAGCCTACTTGTTCGGGAATTCTGTATTACGCAGGACAATACTCCTTTTACAATACGATTACCTCTAGAGTACAGCTCTTCTATGAACTAATGTAACTGCTAAGTCTTCACATGTCCTAATTTTATTTCCCTTACATGTATTGTTGTTTTTAGTATACGTGAGAAACATTTGTTGCTAACATTCATGTAATTATCTAATTATACGACTGTGGCAATGAGCAAAATATTTTGATGTTGCTACCAATAAAGACTGTATAACAAATGAAGATGTTAGAAATTAACTACAGATTTATAATATTACTGAAAATCTGAAGAAAATAAAACATTATGGAAAAATTATCTACGTAGAATGAGGGCAGAGAGGATTCCATGTCTGGCTAGGCTGTATCAGCCAAGAGGAAGAAGGGAAATAGAAAGACCCAGAATCAGATGGCAGTGAAAAGCGATGACGGAACAGGCCCACGTGTTTAAGACTTGAAATGGAGGAGGAGGAGGAGGAGGAGAAGAAGAAGATACTGTGAAGACAACCATAACGAAAGTTTCTCTACGAGAGAATATGACAGTTTTCAAATCAAGACTATGAAGATAGCCTCAGCATTCGGTAGATCATAACGTCGCACACGTCGCTTCCAAATGGTTTATAGTTTGCTTTCTGAGACTTCTCGCCTTTAAAGACTCTGATATCGACGGAACTCAAACTCTGTAACGTTCCTCTTCCTACGGCATAATCAATGTGCGGGGCACATCTCGGTCTATTGAGAAGACATCGCTGCATTCTGCCCTAGCTTTACTGAAGAACAATGAAGGGGGGGGGGGGGGGGGGGAAAGGAGAGGTAGCATTACATTATCAAAAGGACCAAATATTGATGACCGAATGAAAACGCAGTTCCAGGCATCGACGAAGATGACGCAAAAACTGTTTGAGCGCCAGACTACAAAGGTTGGTCTCTTAGTTCATTGCATGTTGACAGAATTCTGAACACAATTCTTGGCCAGCGCAGGAAAGGACAAATTTGGAAGTGTTTATTCAAAAACCGTTAGCAACTATGCACTGTAACTGGAAAAGCCTACAAATCCTTCCATGCATACAGTTTTATGTTTTTTATTGTTAGAGACAAATGGCTGTATTCTTACATTATTAACGAGATTTGAATGTTGTCTTCGATCACGATCTAGTGCACGAAAGTAACTGACGAAAGTAATTTAACAATACGAGACAAACCAGAGTAAGAACTTAGTAAATGATTTTTAAGTTTTAGAAATGCCAACGAGATTGTTGAATGGCTTTAATATCTAACAGTGACAAAAAAGCGTAGAGAACTGATTGGGGCGAAGCTGAAAATGAGTAATGTAAGTTCACGATTATCACAGAC
The DNA here is from genome assembly GCF_023897955.1 of Schistocerca gregaria. Lineage (NCBI taxonomy): Eukaryota > Metazoa > Arthropoda > Insecta > Orthoptera > Acrididae > Schistocerca > Schistocerca gregaria. Next base: position 470,136,460 of record NC_064926.1, read on the forward strand.
TATTTTCTCTGAAAATTAATTCCACTGACGCCAGTGGCAATGTTTCATACATGTGATGTATGGCTCCTCGGTTCTCGTACTTAACTGTAGACCTCAATAGCTGGTTGACCGAACTGCATTTAAATTTATAACTACTGCAGTTGCTTTAAGCTTGGTACCCCATCTTCCTTTTTCCTCAACACCGAACTCATACGACCATAACTAGAGCGCCAGTGTCTCTTCAGTTCTTTAAAGAATATAGCTCACATAAAAAAAATACCTTCAGACGTCTGATTGCTTTAAAAATTAGTTTGTGTGTTCAATTTGACGTTAATCATGTAAGCGAGGAAAAGTCCGGAAAATATTTGAAATTATGCTAAAAATTCATTGGAAGTAGCTAAGTGCACTCATTATGAAGCACTGGATAAGTATAGCCTGCATAATTTGCGCACCAATTTAAGCAAAAGCTAATTTTTCACCCATCTAAATATTTTTGGCATAATATCTCTTTAACTGTGTGTCGTATAGTGATGTAATTTTGCTGGCATATTCAGTGATACAGATAAAAACTGTCTGCTACGTATCACGAAGAGAGTTTTAGCAGGGAAGTAACAAATTAAAACGTCATGTCTGATGCCGAAGTTTCAGTGCACCCACAGAGAAAATGTAGTAAGCGATTAACATTTTGCCTTTCATCATTTTTTGTTTTGGATGAGGAGGGGGGGGGGGGGGGGTCTGACAGCGAGAAAAAGTTTCGTAAACGAGACTTGAAATTATGTTTCAAGTTTGCTGGCAGTCTCTAAGTGGCCTCATGACATATGTAAACCTTCTAACTGTAATATATTTGTCTTATTGCGTTAAACTTTTAACACAAGACAACAACATTTTAAATTTTGAAATTGTGTCAATAACTATGCGAAATACTGAAAAATCACATTTCTGTTGTCCCTGGAAGCCCTTACAAAGAGAAGGTGCAACCAGACTGGGTCGCGGGTTCGGTAATTGTCGATTAGCAATAGAGATGAGAAACCACGATGTTAGTTTGGCGTACATCTCAGAATATGACACCAAGAGAAGTTTCTTGATGCTGACTTTTTCGATGTGATAGGTTTCCACTGTTCACGTCACAAGGTTATGTTATCATTGATTAGGAAACAGCATTTTAATTCGGTAATTTCTGCAACTTGTTGGACTACCAATATGTAAACTTTCACTCATTTTGGCTGTTCGTATTCATACCAGTGTGTAAACTTTCATTTTGGCTGTTCATATACGCCACAGATTCGTGATAAAGTTTGAAGTGGAAAGGAAAACAAACATTTCTGTCATCATTAACATGGCGCGTCCTGTTTGAAGTAAAGGTTTAATTATTTCATTCGCCGCTGCTATTAGCTTTATGCTGAGGTAAATAACTCTTTCGTAAGCAAATGACGCGGGAAAACCTGTAATTTCAAATTTAGAGTACCTAACAGACAGCAGCTGACAATTTCGTTAACCTATTCTTTAGACAAATAGGAATGTGAAGTGAAAAGAGAAAATTGTTCGTCAACACCGGACAGGATTGTAGCACACTGCTTTTCGCAAGAGGGACAGCTGTCTAACGTTGGAAACACAGCATTCAATTTCCTGTGGTCAACCGGGGAACAATTCTTAATTCTCTTAATTTATGTTAAGGCTACAAAGACAGCATCCTCTGTCATCCCTGTCGATTACTATCGGATGTATCAGATAAACACAGATCGTTATTGCCGCTCAAAACGTGATTCCGTTCAGCGCCCGCAGAGGTCTGCAGCAGACGCGCTGCTTGGCAGTGCCATCTGGCGGAGATTTTGGCAACTACGGCTGGCTCCTCACAGCCTGCAGCGCCACTGTGGCAACTGTGGCAACTTCGTACTCGACAAACCCCTTCATTCATAACTTCGGAACTCGCGCCATTTCTGAATGAAGTGAAATCGTACACATCTCAGAATGCTAAGAAAACCATCAATCATAAACTAGAAAAGTTACGCCAGCTGTCACAGTGACAACTCAATGTAATATTTTAACATGAGAACTAACAAGGTATACCCCGTGCTCGACCTAACCGTCTTGAATGTTAGATGTCTTACACCAGGAGCAAACTGTGGCATCTACATCTACATGATTACTTTGCTGTTCACAATAAATTGCCTGGCAGAGGGTTCAATGAACCACCTTCAAGCTGTCTCTCTACCGATCCACTCTCTAACGGCACGCGTTAAAAACGAGCACTTAAATTTTTCTGTGCGAGCCCTGATTTCTCTTATTTTATCGTGATGATAATTTCTCCCTATGTTGATAGGTTTTAAACGGAAAATTTACATTTCAATTAAATTTGTACTATGACGGTACAGGGCGCCTATAATTAAAGTTACATGTAAATGGATACCAACAGAACGTTATCGCATGCCAGCAGAATGTTTTCGCAATCGGAGGAGAAAACTGGAGATTTAAATTTCATGAGAAGATCTGGTCGCAACGAAAAACGCTTTTGTTTTAATAATTGTCACTCCAATTCATGAATCATGTCTGTGACACTATTTCCCCAATTTTGCGATAATACAAAACGAGCTGCCCTTCTTTGTACTTTATCGATGTCTTCCGTCAGTCCCAACTCATGCGGATCCCACACCGAACAGCAATACTCCAGAACAGGGCAGACAAGCGTGGTGTAAGCAGTCTCTTTAGTAGACCTGTTGCACCTTCTAAGTGTTCCGCCAATGAATCGCAGTCCTTGGTTTGCTCTACCTACACTATTATCTATGTGATCGTTCCAATTTAGGTTATTTGTAATTCTAATCCCTAAGTATTTAGTTGAATTTACAGCCTTCAGATGTGTGTGACTTACCGGTTATTGAAATTTAGCTGATTTCTTTTAGTACTCATATGAAAAACTTCACACACACCTTATTCAGGTCAATTGCCACTTTTCGCATCATACAGATATCATATCTAAATCATTTTGCAAGTCGTTTTGATTATCTGATGACTTTACAAGACGGTAAATGACAGTACCCTGTCATCCCCCAGTCGTAAGCCATGTATGAAGTCTGAGCCCATTTAGACAGGTTTTAATCGGAAAATTTACATGTCAACTAAATTTGTACTATGACAGTATAGGGCGTCTATAATTAAAGTTACAGCTTCAAAATGCTGCTGCAGACAGACAACAACTGCTCAGAATGACGACAAATTTGGACAACCTATAACTGAAGTAAGAGGAAGCGTCATGGAAAAAGAAAATAATCGCAATCGACGGCTATGGTTTGAGTTGCACATTATTACATTCCGTACTGTTCGATGCGCATGGCTGCGCAAGTTCGGCAGTCAATAGTTGTGGCATGGTCGTAATACATAGGATGGGAAAATAGGTTTTTAATTGTCCCGAGGCATGAAGTAGTATAAAGAGCAAAATGATATTGGTTTTTAATTGTCCTGGGGCCAAAAACCGCATAAAAGGCAAAAAAGTACATCGCTTTGTAAATGTCGTGAGACCTGCGTAACACATGTTCCATATGCTGCCCTCCGTTTTCCGCCATATTTTGAAATCGAGGAACAACATTCAAAGACAGATCGGAGTGTCTTGGGGGTCACGTTCAGTATGTGTTATGCAACGAATGTCTTCAGTTCATCTACGTTCGTAAACAGAGCACAGAACACAGTAGCTTCCAGACAACCCCACAGCCCTAAGTCACATGGATTAAGATCAGATGATTTGGACGGCCGGACTGAAGAGAAATGACAGCTGATAATTATAGCATTTCCAAAATTCATCTGCAGAAGTCGCTTCACTGGCTGTGCCATGTTTGTACGTGCGCTATCTTGCAGTATTCACGCCGTTGAAGATTGGAATGACGACGGTACACAACAGACTCACAGCGTTTACCATTGACGGTACAGGTAAGAAGACCAGCACGACTCATGTCTTCGGAAAAATGGGGCACTGTGATGAACTATGCCGTCAACCCACACAACACACACTCATCTTTACAGAATGAAGTGATACCGGCTTATGTACGTGCTTATTTTCCATTGCTATATTCAGCAAATTGTAAGTAGGCTATTTCGGTTTTTATGTTGGTAACGTCAATTTTTATGTTGGTAACGTCAGTTTTTATGTTGGTAACGTCAGTTTTTATGTTGGTAACGTCAGTTTTTATGTTGGTAACGTCAGTTTTTATGTTGGTAACATCACGGAGCGCTCTGTATGAAAATCACTGGCTATGCTGTGTGCAGTTTGTGGCTGGTTTGCATTGTTGTTTGCTATTTTAGTGTTGGGCAGCTGGATGTTAACAGCGCGTAGCGTTGCGCAGTTGGAGGTGACCCGCCAGCAGTGGTGAATGTGGGCAGAGAGATGGCGGAGTTTTGAAAGCGAATTATCTGGACGTGTGTCCATCAGAGAGAGTAAATTTGTATGACTGGATGTCATGAACTGCTATATATATTATGACTTTTGAACACTATTAAGGTAAATACACTCCTGGAAATGGGAAAAAGAACACTTTGACACCGGTGTGTCAGACCCACCATACTTGCTCCGGACACTGCGAGAGGGCTGTACAAGCAATGATCACACGCACGGAACAGCGGACACACCAGGAACCGCGGTGTTGGCCGTCGAATGGCGCTAGCTGCGCAGTATTTGTGCACCGCCGCCGTCAGTGTCAGCCAGTTTGCCGTGGCATACGGAGCTCCATCGCAGTCTTTAACACTGGTAGCATGCCGCGACAGCGTGGACGTGAACCGAATGTGCAGTTGACGGACTTTGAGCGAGGGCGTATAGTGGGCATGCGGAAGGCCGGGTGGACGTACCGCCGAATTGCTCAACACGGGGGGCGTGAGGTCTCCACAGTACATCGATATTGTCGCCAGTGGTCGGCGGAAGGTGCACGTGCCCGTCGACCTGGGACCGGACCGCAGCGACGCACGGATGCACGCCAAGACCGTAGGATCCTACGCAGTGCCGTAGGGGACCGCACCGCCACTTCCCAGCAAATTAGGGACACTGTTGCTCCTGGGGTATCGGCGAGAACCATTCGCAACCGTCTCCATGAAGCTGGGCTACGGTCCCGCACACCGTTAGGCCGTCTTCCGCTCACTCCCCAACATCGTGCAGCCCGCCTCCAGTGGTGTCGCGACAGGCGTGAATGGAGGGATAAATGGAGACGTGTCGTCTTCAGCGATGAGAGTCGCTTCTGCCTTGGTGCCAATGATGGTGGTATGCGTGTTTGGCGCCGTGCAGGTGAGGGCCACAATCAGGACTGCATACGACCGAGGCACACAGGGCAAACTCCCAGCATCATGGTGTGGGGAGCGATCTCCTACACTGGCCATACACCTCTGGTGATCGTCGAGGGGACACTGAATAGTGCACGGTACATCCAAACCGTCATCGAACCCATCGTTCTACCATTCCTAGACCGGCAAGGGAACTTGCTGTTCCAACAGGACAATGCACGTCCGCATGTATCCCGTACCACCCAACGTGCTCTAGAAGGTGTAAGTCAACTACTCTGGCCAGCAAGATCTCCGGATCTGTCCCCCATTGAGCACGTTTGGGACTGGATGAAGCGTCGTCTCACGCGGTCTGCACGTCCAGCACGAACGCTGGTCCAACTGAGGCGCCAGGTGGAAATGGCATGGCAAGCCGTTCCACAGGACTACATCCAGCATCTCTACGATCGTCTCCATGGGAGAATAGCAGCCTGCATTGCTGCGAAAGGTGGATATACACTGTACTAGTGCCGACATTGTGCATGCTCTGTTGCCTGTGTCTATGTGCCTGTGGTTCTGTCAGTGTGATCATATGATGTATCTGACCCCAGGAATGTGTCAATAAAGTTTCCCTTTCCTGGGACAATGAATTCACTGTGTTCTTATTTCAATTTCCAGGAGCGTACATTGTTTGTTCTCTATCGAAATCTTTCATTTGCTAACTATGCCTATCAGTAGTTAGTGCCTTCAGTAGTTAGAATCTTTTATTTAGCTGGCAGTATTGGCGCTCGCTGTATTGCAGTAGTTCGAGTAACGAAGATTTTTGTGAGGCAAGTGATTCATGAAAGGTATGGGTTAATGTTAGTCAGGGCCTTTCTTTTGTAGGGATTATTGAAAGTCAGATTGCGTTGCGCTAAAAATATTGTGTGTCAGTTTGGTGTTGATCAGAATAGGTAAAGAGCGAAATGTCTGAGTACGTTCAGTTCTGCTCAGCTGTTTGAAAATCAAATAATGTAAGAGGTTTATCAGCACAGTAATTCATAAATTTTTCTAAGGGGACATTTCTAAATATGCCCACTGCCATGTGCTTGGAGAAGGAAATGGGCTTCGTCTGCCCACAAATGTTCCATGCGTTCAAAACATTCCATTGCTGGCAGGTCAACAGAATGCAGAAAAATTGTACAAATAGCAATGCAGGATGTTTCGTAGAATTTTATCAACCGTGCTCCCAGGCATGTCCAACGTTTGGGCAATCCGATCAACTGCTTTCCTCCCTTTGGCACATTGCACTTCAGAAGGTCCTCCGTTTTGGAATTTTGCAATCGTTTTCTCCTGATCCTCAGCAGACATACCAATGCCTTTTTTCATACCATTGAACGTCCAGAACTACTACTGGCGCACCTTTGTTGTAAAAAAACTTTACCACACTGTGTGATCCTTCATGGAGACACACATGCTAGGCGTCTCGGATGCGAATTGAGGAAGAGCGTCTGTTAGTGTGCATATTCTGACGCTTACCACACCCTCTACTGGTCACATTTTCGTAACCTTTTTATTTTTCGTTCCATGGGTTCTCCCCAGCGTTAGTAATATGGTGTTCTTTCTACAGCGTTTTCAAACAAACAAACTAACTAACTATGTCCACCATATACTTGATACGCAAGAACTATGGCCCTTACATGGAGTCGTTAAATATCACCTAACTCACGTTGAGCGAACAGTAGGGCTGAACAAAAATGACTGACAAGGCACAATGCATCTTGTAGAGGGCCTAGTATGGACGTATTGCAATAATTAATGTCAGGTGATGGTTTTAAAGTAATTCACACGACATGAACACTTTGTGGAAATGCATCGATTTATTGGAGGCTAGTTTATCCAAGGGAAGTATACAGAGTTGACTGTGGCTGGCTGGGGAACGACGAAGGGAAGCTTACGGCGGCTCAAGGTCTGAGAAAGCGGTAACGGGGTGCGGCCTCCAGCTGCCTTAAGATGAGTGACAGTGAGTAGGTGGTTGACCCCACGCTGGTGTACCGGGAAGCAGACGGAGAACTTGTACGCCTGTTGATAAATGTCCGTCGTCCTGTTTTCTGTGGAACATGCGAGAAAGCCGTGCAAAGCTATGGTTGCGTGGTCAACAGAGGTCAAAATATGCGTGTTCCTTACTATAGCAACTTCACGCTGAATTCACGGTCCGCAGAGTCTGAAGCAAACCAGGGGAAGAGCAACAGAGTGCAATACACTAGCCTCCAATGGGAACGTAGGACCAAGGAATTTGAAGTACTCTCCTTGGAGTCAGAATTCCGGAAAACTTGGTGTTTGTGTAGATACTAACCTTGATGGGTGGCCTGGGAGGAGCTATATAGCAGAAGTTGAGAGGAAGGGAAATTTTGTGGGAATTTGTTCACTTCCCAGAGCAGGCATTGGTCGGCACTGGGAAGCGACGCATAATTAACGCGACTTGCGCTGCAATTGGCGTAAGTGATTTTGCTGGAGGGGAAACTGAGGCGAATAGCGGACTGTGAGAAGTCTCTGTAGAGGTCTTCCGTTCCCAGCTTGCCTAGAGTGCGGACGTGGCGTTCTTTACTTAGCTTGCCTGAGAAAGAGTGAGCATCTCTGCAGATTACGACTTAGCAAATGGAACGACTGAACTTGGAGATAGGAAGTTTTGGTTCAGTTATATACTGAGCAAGATACCTAGGAGTGAATAGACGAGTGCAGCCTTGCAGCACCACGAGGTCGGCCGACGTCCGCACGACGACACCGCTCTGCCACGCTGAATTCGGAGATATTGCGCCCGCTCCGGCCACTGATAAATTTGCTGGATCACGTCGGCTAAGTTTCCACGAGTGTTTCATGGGCCGTGTATTGTAGAATTCTTCTCGCACTTCGCAATACGCCTGGGTCAGTCGATAGGAATTACTTTTGATTTATCGCGCTTTACTACACGCAAACGCAATTTATTACCACTGCCTGTTAGGAGAGTCATGTAATGTGATGATTGAAGGTCGTGAGTTAAAATAAATCTGTGCTAATCGACTGCATCTGTTTTCAATAAAGTAGTTGAAATCCCAAGTCACTTTCTTAATTTTATGTTCAACATTTGCATCTGGCGTTCATAGCTGCATATAACATCAATGTGCACCTCTTTTTAATAAAAAGTGATCAATTCTGAATCAATTATTGTCAGCACTGCCACCGCAGTTCAATCAGGAGTCACAGGGCCTTATTATTTTCTTTGCGATACAGGGAGCGAAAGGCTATTTATAATTTGTACAGAAACCAGATGGCAGTCATAAGAGTCGATGGGCATGAAAGGGAAGCAGTGGTTGGGAAAGGAGTGAGACAGGGTTGTAGCCTCTCCCCGATGTTATTCAATCTGTATATTGAGCAAGCAGTAAAGGAAACAAGAGAAAAATTTGGAGTAGGTATTAAAATTCATGGAGACGAAGTAAAAACTTTGAGGTTTGCCGATGACATTGTAATTCTGTCAGAGACAGCAAAGGACTTGGAAGAGCAGTTGAACGGAATGTACAGTGTCTTGAAAGGAGGATATATGATGAACATCAACAAAAGCAAAACGAGGATAATAGAATGTAGTCAAATTAAATAGGGTGATGCTGAGGGAATTAGATTAGGAAATGAGACACTTAAAGTACTAAAACAGTTTTGCTATTTAGGGAGTAAAATAACTGATGATGGTCGAAGTAGAGAGGATATAAAATGTAGACTGGCAATGGCAAGGAAAGCGTTTCTGAAGAAGAGAAATTTGTTAACATCGAATATAGATTTATGTATCAGGAAGTCGTTTCTGAAAGTATTTGTTTGGAGTGTAGCCATGTATGGAAGTGAAACATGGACGATAACTAGTTTGGACAAGAAGAGACCTTACAAGAGAATAGAAGCTTTCGAAATGTGGTGCTACAGAAGAATCCTGAAGATAAGGTGGATAGATCACGTAACTAATGAGGAGTTATTGAATAGGATTGGGGAGAAGAGAAGTTTGTGGCACAACTTGACTATAAGAAGAAAGGATCGGTTGGTAGGACATGTTTTGAGGCATCAAGGGATTTCAAATTTAGCATTGGAGGGCAGCGTGGAGGGTAAAAATCGTAGAGGGAGACCGAGAGGTGAGTACACTAAGCAGATTCAGAAGGATGTAGGTTGCAGTAGGTACAGGGAGATGAAGGAGCTTGCACAGGATAGAGTAGCATGGAGAGCTGCATCAAACCAGTCTCAGGGCTGAAGATAACAACAACAACAACAACAACAACAACAACAACAACCGATATTGCGGCAGTTTTGCACTCTCTGTTGATCTGTTAGTCAAACAACTGGGGTGAACACAAGCCAAAACCAGATAAGTGACGGGTGGGGTGTTACAACTTCTATTACCTTATACTCTCATCAGCGTCCGTTTTAATCAGTAACATTCACTTTAAATCAGACAGGTGTCCTGTCAGGATGAGTTACGTTTTCTCCGTCGGGTAATTTTAGTTGATTAGAGAATGATTCCACCACCAGTATACGATTTCCACCGGCCAGAAGTATTCTCATTTCCTCCAGATGCTTGTCTGCTTGGTAACTGTGGACAAACTGTTGTACAGGTTACTGACAGTTTCCGAAGAGGTCAGATATACTTCCTTACGCGGTGCTCCAGATGCAGTGCGAACCTCAGCGAGGATGAGCTGGTGATGAGAAGTGGGTTTATGGCTGCCGGCAGTTGCAATGGGGCGCCCTAGGCAGCGGACCACGACCGTCAGAAGACACTGTAACGGTAACGCTGGACAGCACGCTAGGCTGAAGTTGCCGCACCTGCCCCAACTACAAACACCTGCAACCCACGAAAGAATCCCTAACCGTTAGTGTCAATTAATGAAGCTGCTTCCTGCGGGATCTCCTGTTTCTGTATGGTTTTATTCTTATTTATTACTAGCTGAGTACCCGGTGTTGGTCGAGTATGTATTTATTCCGAACTTTTATTAGTCTATCTCCTCCTTGAATGAGATTTTCACTCTGCAGCGGAGTGTGCGCTGATATGAAACTTCCTGGCAGATTAAAGCTGTGTGCCACCCCGAGACTCGAACTCGGAACCTTTGCCTTTCGCGGGCAAGTGCTCTACCATCTGAGCTACCGAAGCACGATTCACGCCCGGTACTCACAGCTTTACTCACAGCTTTTATCTCCTCCTTGTCTCTCATTGTCTGTCCATACCCTCCTCCTCCCCCCCTTCTCTCACGAGCTTATCACCCCCATCCCAACACGAAAATGCTGCTTCTTACTCCACAGTATTTCTTTCCAGACAATGTTCCAAATTTGGTGACATGGGTTTAGGATAAGCTTTTTACCCACAGCTTTGACCGTGTACCCAAATGTCACACACATTTAATATATATATCACCGACATTTTATCTCCATGTAAATCGAAATTCGTTCAACAATTTCGTCTTCAGGCAGCTCAAGGTATATGACCTCATACCTTCTGAACCATCTGCTGTACAATGATATAATTTTGCACATACATCCAGTGTTAGATATGGATACTGTCTGCAAATTGTGTTGTGAGTAGTACTGGTAGCAATGGCAGTAACGAAGTAATAAACTGAAACGTCATGCGTGATGCGGGAGTATTTCAGGCATCTCACTGTTCCTTACGATGATAAAATTTTCTTGGTACAAGTAGTGGTATCTATGAATGCTGCCTGCAAATTGTGTCGCGAAAACTGTTAGTAATAAATGAAAACGGCATGATTGACGTGGCAGTTCCACTGCATTAAAAAAGGTTCAAATGGCTCTAAGCACTATGAGGTCATCAGTCCCCTAGACTTAGAAGTACTTAAACCTAACTAACCTAAGGATATCACAGACATCAATGCCCGAGGCAGGATTCGACCGGCGACCGTAGCAGCCGCGCGGCGCCGGACTGAAGCGCCTAGAACCGCTCGACCACAGCAGCCGGCTTCACTGCATTAACAGCGAAAATTTAAGCGATAACCTTTTTCTTTCTTTTCATCTTTTTGGGAAGGTTGCCAGAGAGAAAAAGTTTCGTAATTACAGGTGAAGTTTGTTACTAGTCACGAAATGCTCTCACTCTCAAGTACTGGAGGACTGCACCTCCTAATATCGTGTCGGGCCTCCTTTTACCCGGCGTAGTGTGGCAGGTACACGCGTCATGGACTCAACGAGTCGTTGTAGGTCCCTGCAGAAACGTTGAGACGCACTGCCTCTATAGCCGTCCACAATTGCCAAAGTGTCCCCACTGCATGATGTTGTCACGAACTGACCTCTCACTTATGTCCCATAAACATCCTCTGGGATTCATGTCGGCCGACCCACGTGGCCGAACAATTCGTCTGAATTGTCCAGAATGTTCTCCAAAACAATTTCTAACAATTGGGGCTCGGTGACACACCATCATTGTTTGGGAACATGAAGTCCACGAATGGCTGAAAATTGGTCCCAGTAGCCGAACGTAACCATTTCCAGTCAATGATCGGTTCAGCTGGACCAGAGGGATCAGTCCATTCCATGTAAACACAGACCATATCATTGTGGAGCCACCTCCGGCCTGCACAGTGTCTTGTTCACACCTTGGGTCAGCGGCTTTGTGGGGTCTGCGTCACACTGGAACACTATCGTCAGCTCTTGCCAACTGAAATCGGGACTAATCTGACCAGGATAGGATTTCACAGTCATCTAGGGTCCAATCGATATTGTCACGAGCCCAGGAGAGGCGCTACAAGCGATGTCGTGCTGTTAGCGAAGGCACTGCCGTGGGTCGTCTGCTGCCATACCCCCGACTCGAAATTTCGCGGCACTATCCTAACGCACACGTTCATTGTACGTCCCACGTTCATTTCTGCGGCTATTTCACCAGTGTTGCTTGTATGTAAGCAATGACAGCTTTACGCTAAGCCCCCCCTCCCCCCCCCCCCAACTCCTCCTTCCTATGCGGCCCAAGGTCTCGCTCTACAATGTCAGCATTGACGACCACTGTTTTAGACGACTGTATCCGACTTAGGTCCGCCTGGCAACCCATGGGTAACAGAGTCACTCTACAAGCAGCAAGGCGCAAGAATTAATGGCACTTGGAGAATCCAATGTAGGGGAGGGGGCTCACACTGCAGCACGCAATAGAATATCATCTCAGTTTTATGGCGCAATAAAAATCTCTCGCGACCCTCAGATTGTTGCTGGAACTGCAGAATTATATCGAAAAATCTCGTATGCAGAGCCCTTCTAGTACTTAAAAAAACGTTTTATTAAAAGAGACTGCAACTTGTTTGAGTTACTGAGACAAGTCTAGCAACGCTGTAATGGATAGAAAAAGACTGCGGGCGTTTGACAGGAAAAGTCAGATCGTTACCGGCGGGCCCTTCAAGTTAGCGAATGCAGAGGGTGATGCATTCTGATCTATGTTACGTCATTTGTACGAATCAGTAGAAGCCAGAATTCAGAATACACATCGTACGGAATCAAGTAGATGCATACGGGGCGCGTCACATACTGGAAGAAAGAAAACAAAGAAACAAAAGCTCGTCGTAACTAAAATGCTCAATTATTTTGCATTGCTTGCTTATCTGGACATCTGGAAACGTGTGCGCTTCGTTCAAAGGGTAGGAGAGGATGGATAAATAACCTTTATGAAACGTAGGAGACTTCATAAAAGTAAGTTCACATTATAATGGCAAGCCAAGTAACTGTTGCAGACGCCTACACCACACTTCAAAGTGATATTGATACATGACGCTATTTTCCAACTTAACCACCAAGTGTATATGCAAAGCTATTCCAACTTTCTACCAGTCGTTCAATTCCACTACGATACAAGGCCGCTTCCTGGTCAAGAAGCCGCATCAGAACCGCTGTGCTAATGTCGTCGTCGCCGTCGTCGAGAAATATGCGTTTGCTACGAATCAGATACCCCCTAGGTTTAAACTTACGTTTGTGGTCGATGTCGATGATCTTCCTTCGTGATCAGAGTCTTCGGCGTCTGTGCGGCCTTTGTCAAATTACTTATTAGCTTTCCATTACGACTGGATGTGACATTGCGTTTGATCAATATCCGCCATAAATCCACGGTGAATCTGTAAGCAATTTAGTCATTTTGGCCACAAGAATCGCACTGTTCCGCGTATTTCATCTTCCGAGTACGTTTCCAGTTGCTGTGTCATTTTAATGCGCCTGTTAGTCGTACCACAACAGAACATGTACTCTGTTCCGATAAAGCACCCCTGTTGTTGAACAAAGAGGTCTTAGAGCAGGGATTCCCAAAGTGGTCGATATCAACCCCAAGGGGTCGATATCGGTTTCCTAGGGGTTGACATATACGAACACTGATTTTGCGGATCGACGAGGTCTAAAAATCGAATATTAAATTAACACAAGTTCTATTTAAAACTCAAGATAGATAGGTACTGTATTGTTTATGTTGTGCTACGTGTACTAAGAATAATTAATATTTTTGTGGGAAATAGCATTGTTGTAGTAATGTAAAGTCTCAAGTTCGTACAAGATGAAAAACTCGGCAAGTCTGTGTGGACAAGTTTGTGAAAGATATTGAGTTCGAGCGTACGACTTTCAGGCGCGTTTTGACTTGCTCCCTATTTGACGCTTACGCGATTTAACATGAACGAATTCATGATCAAGTCCAAACATGTTCCTGGTATTTTACTATTTAACGAGATTGCACTTAGGTTGAAAGTTCATTTGCGTTTTGAAATTCGTTGGAGCTTGAACGATAATAACTCATAAGTACTCATTTATTTCAAGAGATTACAAAGTTATTACACAGTTAAATTAAGTGAAGTAAAGCGACCATTATGAATAAGGGGGTTGATCTTAAAAGTAGGTAATTTGGCCATGGGGGTCTGAGGTAAAAGTTAATTTTGGAAAAGGGGTCACTTGTCCAAAATAGTTTGGAGATCCCTGTCTTAGAGAGTGACCACGTGCGTAACTTTTTGCAGTTTCCTCGTAACGAAATTACTTTAGTAGAAGATACAGGGGATGGAGAAAAACACCAAAAACACTTCACAAAGCTTAGCACACTGCAGGAAAACCGTTGGCTTTCATGACAGCTTCCAGACGTCTGAGAGAATGAATAAACATAGGGCCTGAATGGTTTTCAAGGAAATATTGTATAGTTCCTCCTGCAAAATAGTGGCAAGTTCAGGTAACGATGACTGAGATACACTCCTGGAAATGGAAAAAAGAACACATTGACACCGGTGTGTCAGACCCACCATACTTGCTCCGGACACTGCGAGAGGGCTGTACAAGCAATGATCACACGCACGGCACAGCGGACACACCAGGAACCGCGGTGTTGGCCGTCGAAAGGCGCTAGCTGCGCAGCATTTGTGCACCGCCGCCGTCAGTGTCAGCCAGTTTGCCGTGGCATATGGAGCTCCATCGCAGTCTTTAACACTGGTAGCATGCCGCGACAGTGTGGACGTGAACCGTATGTGCAGTTGACGGACTTTGAGCGAGGGCGTATAGTGGGCATGCGGGAGGCCGGGTGGACGTACCGCCGAATTGCTCAACACGTGGGGCGTGAGGTCTCCACAGTACATCGATGTTGTCGCCAGTGGTCGGCGAAAGGTGCACGTGCCCGTCGACCTGGGACCGGATCGCAGCGACGCACGGATGCACGCCAAGACCGTAGGATCCTACGCAGTGCCGTAGGGGACCGCACCGCCACTTCCCAGCAAATTAGGGACACTGTTGCTCCTGGGGTATCGGCGAGGACCATTCGCAACCGTCTCCATGAAGCTGGGCCACGGTCCCGCACACCGTTAGGCCGTCTTCCACTCACGCCCCAGCATCGTGCAGCCCGCCTCCAGTGGTGTCGCGACAGGCGTGAATGGAGGGACGAATGGAGACGTGTCGTCTTCAGCGACGAGAGTCGCTTCTGCCTTGGTGCCAATGATGGTTGTATGCGTGTTTGGCGCCGTGCAGGTGAGCGCCACAATCAGGACTGCATACGACCGAGGCACACGGGGCCAACACCCGGCATCATGGTGTGGGGAGCGATCTCCTACACTGGCCGTACACCTCTGGTGATCGTCGAGGGGACACTGAATAGTGCACGGTACATCCAAACCGTCATCGAACCCATCGTTCTACCATTCCTAGACCGGCAAGGGAACTTGCTGTTCCAACAGGACAATGCACGTCCGCATGTATCCCGTGCCACCCAACGTGCTCTAGAAGGTGTAAGTCAACTACCCTGGCCAGCAAGATCTCCGGATCTGTCCCCCATTGAGCATGTTTGGGACTGGATGAAGCGTCGTCTCACGCGGTCTGCACGTCTAGCACGAACGCTGGTCCAACTGAGATGCCAGGTGGAAATGGCATGGCAAGCCGTTCCACAGGATTACATCCAGCATCTCTACGATCGTCTCCATGGGAGAATAGCAGCCTGCATTGCTGCGAAAGGTGGATATACACTGTACTAGTGCCGACATTGTGCATGCTCTGTTGCCTGTGTCTATGTGCCTGTGGTTCTGTCAGTGTGATCATGTGATGTATGTGACCCCAGGAATGTGTCAATAAAGTTTCCCCTTCCTGGGACAACGAATTCACGGTGTTCTTATTTCAATTTCCAGGAGTGTAGATAGCGACCACGTACCCAGTTCTCCAAAGCGGACCACAAGGTCAACAATATTAAGATCAGGTGCCTGTGGTGACTAGGGGACATGCGACGATTCATCAACGTACTCGCAAAACCATTCGTGGACGATGCAAACTGTATGAGTGTGTGAACAGCGATTCTGCCGTCTTGGAACACAGCATCAGCATCGTGGAACAAACAATATACCATAGGATGGACCTGATGAGCCAAAATGATCACTTGATGCTTGGCAGTAACGCAGCCTTGTAGAGTAACCATGTGGCACCATGGAATCCCACCATATGGCTGCCCCCATCACCACCGAACTCTTGGGATTGAAACTCGGGCAGAAGTTCCAAAAGGAAATAAACAACACTCGTCCAACCAAACGACATCGTGTTATTGATCCACAGCCCAGTTTTTATTGCTTCGGCGCCACGTTTTCCTGTTAAGGGCATTTGTATCAGTGATGGGTGGTGTTGGAATACAAGCTCGTCTCGTAATTTCCTGCTTATGGAGCTCCATTCGTGTTGTTTTGGTGCAGACAGAGTTCACTAGTGCGACGTTTAGTTCTGCAGTGACTTCTGCAGCTGTCGTCTGCGTATTTTTCGTCTTTGCTCTTCAAAGACCGGCCGTCACGATCATTCAACACATACTGTAAGGGGGCACGTCATTTTGATTTTTTAAGTTATCGATTTGCACGTCAGAGGGAGAGAAATTTATGTCACTCTTAGACAATCTTTGGTCTTGTTGTGACACAGTCTTTGCCTCTGCGCAGTCTAATACATTCTTAGTTGATTAGATTAGATTAGATTAGTACTTGTTCCATAGATCATGAATACGACACTTTGTAATGATGTGGAACGTGTCAGGTTAATAAAAGGTGTCTATACAAGATATTACATTACACAAAATATTACATGACACTCAATATTTTTAATTTTTTGTGGGGGTTGGGGAAATTACCCACGTACTATATCCAAAAATTCATCTAATGAGTAGAAGGAGTTGCCATTAAGAAATTCTTTTAATTTCTTTTTAAATACTATATGGCTATCTGTCAGACTTTTGATGCTATTAGGTAAGTGACCAAAGACTTTTGTGGCAGCATAATTTACCCCCTTCTGAGCTTAAGTTATATTTAACCTTGAGTAGTGAAGATCATCTATTCTCCTAGTGTTGTAGCCATGTACACTGCTATTACTTTTGAATTCGTTCGGATTGTTAATAACAAATTTCATAAGTGAATATGCATATATTGTGAGGCTACAGTGAAGATCTCTAGTTCTTTATATAAGTGTCTGCAGGATTAACTTGGATGAGCTGCAGCAATTATTCTGATTACATGCTTTTGTGCAGTGAATACTCTTTTACTCAATGATGAGTTACCCCAGAATATGATGCCATACGAATGCAGAGAATGAAAATAAGCGTGGTAAGCTAATTTACTCAAAAGTATATCGCCAAAATTTGCAATGACCCTAATAGCATAAGTAGCTGAACTCAAACGTTTCAGTTCAACCCCTCATCAATGCATACTCCTAGAAATTTTGAATATTCTACCTCAGCTACCGATTTCTGATCGAAGTCTATATTTATTAATGGTGTCATTCCATTTACTGTGTGGACCTGTATATACTGTGTTTTGTCAAAGTTTAATAAGAGCCCATTTGCAAAAACCACTTAATGATTTTCTGAAAAACATCGTTTACAATTTCATTAGTTAATTCTTGTCTGTATGGTGTGACAGCTATACTTGTATTATCGGCAAAAAGTACCAGCTTTGCATCTTCGTGAATACAGAATGGCAAGTCATTAATATATATTAAGAACAGCAGAGGACCCACGACCGAACCTTGCGGCACCCCATTCTTGATTGTTCCCCAGTTTGAGAAATCACCAGTTTTTTGCATATTATGTGAACTGTTTATTTCAACTTTCTGCACTCTTCCAGTTAGGTATGATTTAAACCATTTGAGCACTGTCCCATTCACACCACAGTACTTGAGCTTATCTAGAAGTATTCCATGATTTACACAATCAAAAGCCTTTGATAGATCACAAAAAATTCCAAAGGATGACTCCCGGTTACTCAGAGCATTTAATATTTTATTAGTGAAAGTATATATAGCATATATACCCTTCTGGAAACCAAACTGACATTTTGTTAAAACTTTATTTTTACAAATGTGTGAAGCTACTCTACGATACATTGAAGTGCGGTGGGTGACGCAAGTAGTCAGCAGTGCTATGTTAACTTGTGATTCTATCTTTTAAAGAAGGATATATTGTAAAGTACAGCAAGGATGAATATGACGTGAATATTGAAAGGCGAAAAGAATACAGATTTCGAATAACGCTATTTTTTCTTAAGGGAATAAGTTTGAGGTAAGACTGCAACACTGCGCAGCTAGTTTGTCGGAATGATTGTCAACTAGTTAATTTTGTTCACTTGCTCAGAGCTCAGAGAAAGACCACACCACTTCCCTAAGTCATGCACTAACACATCAACTGATTAAGCTGTTTGGTTTTTATAGATATTCTCTGTTAACATTGTACCCTTTTAAAATCATTGTTCACTTTGTTAAGCTTACTAATGTTCAAACCAATGTTATGTGTGAATGTCACGCGAAGTTTTACTCTGTGTTTCTGAATACATGCTTTATTTTCAGATCGTTCTCTTGGATTATCTTTTCATAGGAACGCTTACCATTACGCATCACTATACTGCAACATGTCGTTTGCAACAGTTTGAATGCTGTTTGGAAACTTCATTTAAAAATATACATCTAGCATAGCTGCTTCCTGCTTGCTGTTTACTGCTGTGTTTTCGAGAGATCTGCAACAGTGTTCTCAAGACGCGAGGTAAGTGGAAATTTTGATTAGGGCTACATAATTGTTTTACTTCAGGTGCGCATTTAATGTAAAGACATGTTGTATTCATATCAGTTACAGTCCGGTTCAAATTAAGTTCTGTTTAGTCAAATATTAGCGTAAGAGTCTAAGTTGGATAACAGTTTGTGGGTACATGTTTTCGTAATACGCAGACTTTTTATGGAGTGGGAGGTAAATGCGAGCTAAATTTCATACAGAAACACAAGATAGGGCAGATACGTTTCTTGTCGGATTTCTTTTTTTTCTATGAATTTAAAATCATTATACTGGGGGATATATATTTGCTTGCATTCATCCACTGCCGTCGTCTTCGTATGTACTAGGAAAGTTCACAATAGTGCTTTGCTGCGGCAAATAAAATAAAGAAGCCCGTGTCTTATTTGAAATTAAGTTTCCCCCAAATTATCTTGAGTCCAGAAAAGGAACACAATTGAGACAAATTCAAAAAAAAGGATCTTTCATAAGTACGAAAGAGTAATTTAAATCTGAAGATGATATTGGTATGTCACTGGTTAGTGGAACGAAAGAAAGTTCAGAGAGGCAATAACTAAGCATTACATCTGTTTTGAAGATATTATCTGAGCACAATTTTATACAAAATAAAAATAATAAAAAAAAGATATTTTACCGCAATAGGTAATTATTATCGAAAGAAATACTTCATAGTAAAATATTTACGAATGTAAAGTATGTAAGACAGAACAAAGAAAGAACCACTTATTTCATACTGAAATAAGCCAGAGATAAACGATGTAGACCAAAAATGCATCGCCGACTTAGTATTGTTATCTATTTGGTTTATAACTGTCAACGTAGGCACAATTTTACGAGCAACTTGGCATTTAAGTATTACAGCATCGTAATTAAAGAAATTCCCGACACTATAGATCCCCCCGGAACTAGCTGGCTTTGTGTAATAGGCTTATGTTAAATTAACCATCGCATAGGGTCAAAAGTTTATACTAATAACATACTGTGGAATTCAGCCATTCCTGTTTTGCGTGTAACTAACAGAAATTAATCATCACTAGCTTTACGGTATTTGCATTAAAGTGAAATGTGAAGCTTCGAGCAATTCCACTGTTATCCTTCCTGTCAATGACTCAGCTTAATTGTGTAACGTAATACTCGGTTTATTAATTTTGAATGCAGTTCTCGTTTATCCAGTATTTGTCACAATGCATTAGCGAAGCGCTCTGCTTAGCGCATTATCAGAAGATATTTCATTACAGTTAAGCCATATTGCATCACCATGTCCCAGTTAATGCATCGGAACTTAACATCACATTTCATATGGTCGCATCCTGGACCAATGCACACGTGAAGGTGCGGTCACAACTCTGAGACGCGCCATGTTCAGTTACTGATTTGACGATCGTTTTAATTGTTTTGTCGCTTGTGATGATTTATCAGTTGTAAATCTGGCAGTGTCGTTAAACTATCGGTTATTTCCAAATACTATTAGAGAGTTACGAGGGCTGTCCAGAAAGTAAGTTACGATTGATCGCGAAATGAAAATCACAGTGAAAATCAGAAATGTTTCATTTGTAGCAGTTAGCTACACCTTTCAGCTACTTCTCTACGTAGTCGCCGTTCTGACTCAGACATTCGTCGTAGCGTTGTACCAACTTTCCAATACCCTCATCACAGAAGGCAGCCGCCAGTGCTTTCCGCCAATTCTCTACGCTGGCCTAAAGCTCGTTGTCTGTGCCAAAATGTTGTCTTCATAGGCAGCGGTTCGTTTGAGCAGAGCTGAAACTCAGTGGGAGACAATTACGGGCTGTATTGTGGGTAACCAAACATTTCCAATTGAAACGATGCAGGAACATCTTCGTTGCGCCCGCAGAATGAGGCAGAGAATTGTCTTGAAACCGAGCCAGGTGGCGCAGTGGTTAGCACACTGGACTCGCATTCGGGAGGACGACGGTTCAATCCCGCGTCCGTCCATCCTGATTCAGGTTTTCCGTGATTTCCCTAAGTCGCTCCAGGCAAATGCCGGGATGGTTCCTTCGAAAGGGTACGGCCGACTTCCTTCCCCGTCCTTCCCTAATCCAATAACACCGATGACCTCGCTGTCTGGTCTCCTCCCCCATCAACCCAAACCAATTGTCTTGAAGAAGAAACCGCACGACAGTTATATAATGTTGGTTGCATAGCTTCAGGGGAAAATTCTCACCAGGCCCTCGGACTTGGCGGGAGACACTATTTTCTATAACATCTTTACGTGCTCACTAAGAGCTCAGGAATGAAAAGAGCGACATAATTCTACCTAGAGTCATACTAGAGACACTGCCCAACACATCTTTCAAAGCTTTATCGGATTTCCATAGTCGTTTCTATTTCGCGACCGATCGTAACTTACTTTCTGGACAGCCCTCGTATATGCACTGACGGAAAAAAATCGCACAACAAGGAGGAGTCGTCCAACATAAACAGAAGTTGGTAGCCGTGTTTCTATATCTGTATGAAGATGTCTTTTCAAATTTCGTGCTGGCTGCAAAAGAATGGCGCTTGTAGCGCCGCTGTGAGGATACATATCAGGTTTGCTTCAAATACACGCTGTAACTGTCGTGAACGTTACTTACCTTTGAGACTGGAGACGTTGAGTTGATGTTAGTCAAGAATATCTTTAATGCGACCAAGACACCATTATCAACACCAAACAGAATTTGAACGAGGTTGTGTTATTGGGTTACGAGAAGCTGGATGTTCCTTCTGGGATATTGCTGAAAGACTAGGCAGGAATATAATCAAGGTATATAATTGCTGGCAGTGGCAGTCGCGGGAAGACCAGGCTCTGGACTTCCACGTGGCATTCCCGAGAGGGAAGACCATCGTGTTCAGAGTATGGCTCTGGCGCTTCATACTGCATCTGCAGCAGCAATCTGATCAGCAGTTGGCACCACATCGACACAACGAACTGCTGCAAATCTATTGCTTCATAGGCAGCTCCGAGCTAAATGCCCTGTAGCGTGCATTCCACTATATTGGCTTGGTTCAAATGGCTGTGAGCACTATGGGACTTAACATCTGTGGTCATCGGTCCCCTAGAACTTAGAACTACTTACACCTAACTAACCTAAGAACATCACACACATCCATGCCCAAGGCAGGATTCGAACCTGCGACCGCAGTGGCCACGCGGTTCCAGGCTGAAGCGCCTAGAACCGCACTATATTCTACAACAGAGTGTTGACCTGTTGCTTTCATCTGCTCGATCACCAAATCTGTCTCCAATTGAGCACATATGGGACATCATTGGAGGTCGACTCCAACGTCATCCATTAACAACATTAACCATCGGTATCGATCATGTGCAACACACATGACATTCCCTCCCACAAACTGACGTCCGCCATCTGTGTAGCACAATGCACCTTTGTAAGCTCGCATTCAACATTCTGTCGTTTACGCCGGTTATTAATCGATCAAAATTTCACATCTGCATCGGCTTACATCTCGCTTACATAAACCTGTGATCTTTGAATGTTAATCATTTAAGTATGTGACCTAGACAAATATATTTTCGAAATTCCGTTACTCTAAATTAATTATTAATCTGTTTTGTGCTAAATATTATAAATATATGTGTCCTATGGTATTTTGCCACTATTTTAAATAATACATTATAAAATGTTCAAATGTGTGTGAAATCTTACGGGACTTGAATGCTAAGGTCATCAGTCCCTAAGCTTACTCACTACTTAACCTAAATTATCCTAAGGACAAACACACACACCCATGCCCGACGGAGGACTCTAACCTCAGCCGGGACCAGCCGCACAATCCATGTCTGCAGCGCCTTAGACCGGACGACTAATCCCGCGCGGCGATACATTATGAAGTTTATTTTAACATGTCTGTACAAATTATATCGCTTTCTGTAGGAAAGAGCTATAATTCAAATATTTTCGTTTTGTCCAACTGTCCTTCGTAATTTTTCTGTTTATTTTATCGTCGGGAAGTATTGATAGAAGACTTACTTTATAAAGTAAAGGCAGTTTTCATACATTTAAAAGTTAACCTTCGAGAAGACAGCGTTAATATTGCAGCATCACCTGCTGATTGTTTACGAAGTCAGAGAAGTGATGGTTTTGATTCGGCAGTCGTTTCGTCCGCCAGACGTATTGTAATTTGATGTGTGTGTAAGAAAGGAGCCTCAAATATTCATATTCAGGAGTTATGCCTAACTGGTGGGCACACAGTAACGAGTGTAGCGAAATTTAAAGACAATCGTGCCAAGACTTCAAAAGTGGGACCATAGAACTGTTCATGATGTACAGCGGATTGGAAGGCTCCGTTTCAAGACGGACGAAATAGTGCAACAAGCTGGACAGTTCCGAACTAATCGTTATCTACACACTTCCACTGCAAGCCACTATGAAGAGGATGGCAGACGGTACCTAAATCAGAGTGGTTCCATTTACAGACACTTATGGAATAAGGGAAAATTACTGTTTAAATGTACCTGTGCATGTTGCAATTACGTTAATTTTGTTTTCACTATTCCTTCGGGAGGTGTATGTATGAGCTGTATAGCGTCTGCAGTTTCTTTGCTTACTACTGGTTCTCGAAATTCAGTAAGTCAAAAATCTGATCATTCGTGCCCCACTTCTCTGTGTTCGTTAAATATTCCAGTTAGTACTATTTGGTCGTGGTACCACACATATAACTAATAATCTAAGATGGACGCCCATGTGATTTGTCAGTAGTCTTCTTTGGAGACTGACAGTATTTTCCGAGTTTCCTGCCAATAGACTGAAGTCAGCATGCTGCCTTACCTACGAATGAGCCTATGTGATATTTTCCATTCCATACCAATACAGATTGTTATATGCAATTACCTGCATAAGTTGACTGATTCCAACTGACCCACAGATATTTTAGTCATACGTTACTACTATTTTTGTTTAAAACACGGTTTTATAATGCTGAACATTAAAAGCAAATCTCTCGTCTTTGCACTGTTTCGAAACCTTATCAGGATCACACTGAATATTTCTGTAGTTTTTTTCAGAGAGTACTTTATTACAGAAAACTGTATCGTCTTTGTAAAGTCTGAGGCTGCTACTGAATTTGTCTGCCAGGTTATTAATATACGACAAGCAAAAAGGTGTCACAACACATTTCCCCGTAGATGATTGGCGCTCTGGAAAAGTTTCCTCGTGTTGGACGCGCCGCATAATTATCATAGGCAAGTTCAGAAGTAGCAAACGGTGCTCAACTACCAAAACAAACAGAACTGAATTTCGAGCAAACGAGTTGTTTCGTACTGCTATCGACAAGATACCAATCATGTACTTTCCGAAATTCTCGAGTGTGACGACATATGAAAAACAAGGCCAATGCAGCGGCGTCATTGTTTTACCCAAAAAAGAAAAAAAACGCTTACTGAATTCGAAAAATGTTAGTCAGTACGCGGTCAGATGAGCACCACGTTACGACAAATATCGCTTCACACTGCACTCTGTAATAAGTTCATTTTTGTTGTATGTTAACTTATTTTTCAACGACTGTGTGTGTTTGCACTTTCCGTGTGATCTGTAAGTTGTATTTTCATGACGGGTGTGATGTCTTTGGTAGCTACTATCTGATGATGGGCTGTAACCGGATCGCGTACGTAACAGGGTTTTAACAAAATGCGAACTTTTTGTATTAATTGCCAAACAGCAGTGATGAAGAAGTGCTCACGTCTCCTTCACGAATTTAAGTCTTTAGTTAAACTCTACAGAATTGTTCCCTTGAAAAATAATGTCAATATCCTCAGAATATTTCATAGGTTTCAATGAAATAAAAACTGTTCTGTTTCTACAGTCGGATCTCCCCACCACCCAAACAAAAAAAGAAAGATAAAAAAGCTTACAGGGAGAACCTAACTTTTGTGTACATTACAACAGTTTTATCAATTGCCGAGTCGTAAAATGGCGATAAAAAGCATGTACATTGCCCGACAAAAAAGTGAAGCATCGGTACCTAGAAGGGGAGGAGAATATGAATCAAACCTTCATGGGTTGACAGGGTGTGTGAGTGTTACTTCAGTGATTACATTTCTAGCCACATTTACGAACTTGGCAGTATCTGCCCACACATCGGTATGACGCTGCACCAAGTCCGGCTCGTATGCATGCGCCTATTCGGTTGGGAAGGATGTCTTAAAGCCATTGTATCCTCTCGTTAGGCGCACAACTGTTGGTGGTAGCTGTTCCTTGGTATCCTGGATAAAGAGCACTGGGACGAAGTTTACGTCCGGGATGTTGCCACACCTGTCCTGTGTCGAGAGGTCTCGGTACTTCCGGCTACGGGAGTACTTCGGCATCACGCAAACAGTTCACCGAGACACATATTCCGTGGATGAGTATTATCCTGCTGAAGAATAACACCACAGTACTGTAGTGATGTAACACACGAGGTTTCAGGCTGCTGTGACGCACTGTTGTGCTGGAATTCACCCAGTTCCTACCAGCCGTTAACTGAAGTCGTACCTGATGCTTTCCCACACCATGCCGTCAGGAGTAACACCGCTGTGCCTCTCTAAGAGTTTGGGGGGGAGGGGGGGGGCGCTTTTCCCCATACCTCCGCTGTACTCGCTGACCATGGTCATCTGCTATAGTGCTGAACCGCGATTCACTGTTCAATACAATGGGGATGCCACGTATCAGCAGACCTGACCTCCCTATCAACGTACCACTTCAAACGTAGTCATTTGTGTTGGGCACTGTCGTTCTATATGTAGGCTGCTGCATCTCTTCTTACAAGGGAAGATACCCACCGCATCTCCCCCCCTCCCCCCTCACCCAACTCAGGTTACTAGCAGGTAAGATGGCCCAGAGAGTAGCCCGTCAAAAACGGAACACAGGTCAAGCAAGAGAACAGGAAGGTGTACTGAACTGTGAAAAAAGAAGCAAAATAGAAACAGCGAACAGTCGGAGCTCAAGATGTGCAACACCGAGCGAGTTTTAAGGCCTCGGACTCTCCGTTATGTGGTTATGATCTTTGACTGTGAAAGGGGAAAAGGGGAGATTCGTGTTCCAATCTCCATCGTGCCCAATTTTTTTGTGACAAAATTATCAACCGTCCGGTCATTGACATATCTGTTCGCTATATATATATATATATATATATATATATATATATATATATATATATATGTGTGTGTGTGTGTGTGTGTGTGTGTGTGTGTGTGTGTGTGTGTGTGTAGTGGCGTAACGTCCGTTTGCAACAGCGAGGTGTAAGAAAGGGACCTCCAGAAGTACGAAACTCCTATTTGTTCAACACAAGTGTCACATGTTATGACTCTCGCGTTCCGCTTCAGAAGTTTTGACTCTTTAATTCCTCTCTTGTAACATGATTAACACAAGTTCATTTGTTGTCTTCATTTCTGTGAGCGGTCTATGCGGCATCTCGTCAGCTCTCACTATTCATCACATTTACTTGCGACGGTAATATATTCTTATCACACGACTCGCATTCTATAACCACTTTATAGTATGACAATCGTCAAGATTACATAAGAAGAACATCAATGACTAGAAGGACAGTTCATAATCTTGTGAAAACGAATGGGGCACGAGGGAGATTCTAACCAGGATCTTTGCAGTGCAAGACCGTGACCACATAGCCATGACGTCGTAGTTCCTCCAATACTCCGCAATCTCGTGGTCGTGCAGTAGCGTTCTCGCTTCCCACGCCCAGCTTCCCGGGCTCGATTCCCGGCGGGGTCAGGGATTTTCTCTGCCTCGTGATGGCTGGGTGTTGTGTGATGTCCTTAGGTTAGTTAGGTTTAAGTAGTTCTAAGTTCTAGGGGACTGATGACCATAGATGCTAAGTACCATAGTGCTCAGAGCCATTTTTTTCCTCCAATACGCAGATACTGAGCTTGGAGCCTTGACTGTTTCTATTTTATAGTATTTTATTTAATTTTTTCTTTTCGGTGCACCTTCTTTCTGTTTTCATGCTCGATCTGTGTTCACTTTTTGACGGGCTATCCACTGGACGATCTTACCACTGTTTCTGAGGAGGGTGCGATGTGGAGTTTCCCATGTTAGTATCAGGCGGAGCCGGCCGAGCGGTTCTAGGCGCTACAGTCTGGAACCGCGCGACCGCTACGGTCGCAGGTTCTCATCCTGCCTCGGGCATGGATGTGTGTGATGTCCTTACGTTAGTTAGGTTTAAGTAGTTCTAGGGGACTGAAGATCACAGAAGTTAAGTCCCATAGTGCTCAGAGCCATTTGAAACATCAGGCGGCCTGGATGACGTGTAGAAATTATCGGTGCAGTTTGCGTCGAGCCCGTGTAGTGCGGCTGCATCTAGAGGTCCACCGAGGCGGGCAGGCGATGCGATTGGAGAGGGGCGGCCAACAGCCAGGGGGGGCCACAAACAAGGCACATTCGCATCGCCGAGAGCGGATGGCGGGCGACCAATTAATTAAGAGGGAGGGGAGGGCAGGGGCATCCTCCATTCCGCAACCGCTCGCCTGTTGCCACTGTTGACAATTCTCTTCCAGCGTAACACGTGTGGCCAGCCAGGTGCGGTCGTCCGGCGCGATAGTTAATGGCTCCGTAATTACGTTATGCTAATGCACGCCAACCAGATGCAACTCTACTGCACCGACTCCTTGTCACTTGCCGAGATCTGACGTGCAATTAACAGTTCCGCCGTTATGGCCTCGAATTATGGTTATTATCCGATTTATAGACACTCCCAGCGATTGTGTTATGAGGCGCTTGCCGTCTTTGCTAGAGACCATAGAGTAACTATATCTGGAGAGAGCATTGCGTTCTGCGCATGTTGTCAACATTAAACCAGGATTGTCACGTGTTTTCGGGACTTCGCTGTGCGTGTGTGCTTTCCGCAACGTTTGAAGTTTGTAATATCGAGAGCTTTTGTTGTGTTTCACCGTTTGTCGATAGTGTAATAGCGATGGTGAATTAACTGTTGTTGCTACGGATGCAAAGAAAAATATGAGAAAGGAGGGATAGTAACTTTTCATGGGTACATACCATGTAGCTCTAATTATAGTTATCATATTAGTAAGAGACACTGTATATGTTCAAAATTTCGAGACACAGTATAATTAAGGCTTCATTCTGTTGACCAATTTTTCTACGATTTTATGACTATTTAATAAATATTACTGCTCGTACAAAAGCTAACAAGCAATCGCTTCCTGTCGAAAACTTGATAGTGGAACAGGAAAGGGAATGGTTGTTCTTTCAGTGACTTTTCGATTATGTACATAGATTACTCAGTCTACTACTGGGAGCAAGTACGTAAAATGCGTTAAATAAATACTTCAAATACTTCAAATACTTCAAAGCGTCACCAGTAACAAAAATTGTGCTTTAGGTCGCAAAAACGAGAAAATAAATACGCAGAAGTAGCAGAAAAAAATGACGAATTAGCAGGGATATAATAAGTAATGTGTGTCAAATTTGGCGTTTTTTCGGACACTTGCTGAAGTACTAGCGTATTGTCAAGTCGTTTTGCAAGACTATCACTGCAAAAAGGGGTACGTCAGGCTCTTTACTACGATAAAGTGCCGTATCATACCGAAAACTACCAAAAATCGAGTTCATCTGAACTGTGGCATCTATCGCGAAGAAGCAGAATGCAATATCACTTGCCCTTAAAAGTTACGTAGCTGATTTATTCCCGGTATCAAATTGATGCTGATAAGATGTCTGCGCAACATATATAAATAATCCACGACAAGTATGAAAAGAATCCGTCTGTACTAGGGATGTAGTGACATTCTAAATATGCAGGACGCTATACGGACCAACACACGACGTCCCGAGAACACGTGACCTGGCCGGCAATGTATGTTGACAATATAAAATCTATTCTGCACATGTGAATGCTCACTCCAGAGATATTTACTCTATGCTAGAGACAGCAGAGATAATTCGTAGTGTGACGTCAATGGAATGTCATCAGACAAGCTATTGACCGCTCACGTGACAAATGTTGAATCTCTGAACAACACCCGGAATTTTGTCGGTGGAGTTCGGGTTCTCCCGGGATACAGAGTGAGGCAGTTACAGGTGGAGCACGAAATGTGTCATTTGTTTCTGAGCTTGGAGAAGTAAATGACTTACGAAATGACGCGTAATTCACGATACCGTCGATACGAGACTAGAGTCTGCAACAAGACCGGCTATGGGCGACTAATAGCGATCGGCAGTTGTGTTACTTTTTCACGAAACGTTAAGTCCTGTTGCGACTCAGGGACGTTTCCGGCAACAGTTTAACACATGGTGGACCCCCTGCAGGAGAAGAATTGACAGGCTGTATGATCAATTTGTACGGGAAGGATCAATATTGGAAGCGAAGCTACCTCGGCGGAAGCCTTTTGGTCGCCGGAGATGATGCTATGGTATATCGAAAGCTTGTAGCAATGGAAAATTGTACTGAAATGTAGGAAGATCTGCAACGAATTAACGCTTGGTGCAGGGAATGGCAATTGAATCTCAATGTAGACAAGTGTAATGTGCTGCGAATACATAGAAAAAAAGATCCTTTATCATTTAGCTACGATATAGCAGGTCAGCAACTGGAAGCAGTTAATTCCATAAATTATCTGGGAGTAGGCATTAGGAGTGATTTAAAATGGAATGATCATATAAAGCTGATCGTCGGTAAAGTAGATGCAAGACTCAGACTCATTGGAAGAATCCTAACGAAATGCAATCCGAAAACAAGGGAAGTAGGTTACAGTACACTTGTAGGCCCACTGCTTGAATATTGTTCACCAGTGCGGGATCCGTACCAGAAAGGGTTGATAGAAGGGATATAGAAGACCCAACGTAGAGCAGTGCGCTTCCTTACAGGATCATTTAGTAATCGCGAAAGCGTTACGGAGATGATAGATAAACTCCAGTGGAAGACTCTGCAGGAGAGACGCTCAGTAGCTCGGTACGGGCTTTTGTTGAAGTTTCGAGAACATACCTTCACCGAAGAGTCAAGCAGTATATTGCTCCCTCCTACGTATATCTCGCGAAGAGACCATGAGGATAAAATCAGAGAGATTAGAGCCCACACAGAGGCATACTGACAATCTTTCTTTCCACGAACAATACGAGACTGGAATAGAAGGGACAACCGATAGGGGTACCCAAAGTACCCTCCGCACACACCGTCAGGTGGCTTGCGGAGTATGGATGTAGATTTAGAACATTGAATCGGCACGAGTTGATCCACAGAGAAGCCCCGGTAAATCGTGCAGAAAGGCAGCAGTGCAGTTGGGCATACCCAGACACTCCGTTCAACGGATTCTTGAAAGTGACCTCACAATTTACCCATACAAGATGACTTCCGCTCAGATAACTGCAGAATACAAGCGGCACGAACTACCGTTTGGCCGCTGGGAGGAGGATAGAGAACAAACTCTCAATGACGTTTGGTATTCAGACGAGGTACAGTTTCATTTGGACGGCATGGTTAAGAAGGTAAGCTTTTAGGCAACTGAAAATCCCTAAGTTCTCCATGAGCGACATCATCATGCTCCGAGGATTACAGTGTGGGTCGCAATTTCCAGTCGCCGACTTACTTCTTTGAAGGAACTGTGGACAGCGCGCTTCATCTGAACATGCTCCGTAATTACGTCCTTCCACAGCTCCTTGCTGCTGCGATGCCCTTCAACACGCAATGGTTCGCGCAAGATCTAGAAAGACCAAATACTGCAAACACTGTGTTGCATTTTTTTGCAAGAGCGTTCCGACGTACGAGTCAGTTGTCTAAGGTTACCAGGTCGTGTCAATAGCGGACAATTTTGGTCCCGCAATAATCCAGACTTAAACCCACGTGACTTCTTTCTTTGAGGGTACCTGAAAGGAAACAATTTTTCCGAAAAGTCCACGTGATTTAATGGGGCTCAGACGCATTATTCTTCAAGCTTGCACTGAAATCAAGTAAGGCATGTGCCTTAGCATTATCGCTAACACCTTTGTTCGTCAGAAGAAAATTAGCAATAAAATGGTGGACATACTTAGCATGTGTTGAGTTCGAACAGTTCTCCATACAATGTTTCCCAAGGTAAATTATGTTCCTTCGAGTTTGTCTTGGCAGTGACATGTTTATCCAAGAACAAAATCTTGGCATCTCTCGCGCCTTCCTGTAGAACAGGCCACTCTGAATACATCCAGAACGAGTAAGCACACTACCTGGCCAGAACGTTTAACGCCCATAATGGGAGGAGGAAGCTAAATGAAACGGCACGGCTTGACAGTTTTGAGATGTTATTTCATTCATTACAAAATTGAGCCAAATTTACTAAGAACTTTGGCAGTATCCGCTCACTTATCACTGTGATGTTCCATACGTTCTAGCCTGGATGAGTACATAGATTCTTTTGGGATGGGTGTCAGTTGTTGTGTCCCCTCCCGAGGCAAGCTGTTCCAAAATTTTCCAGAATGGAGTTTTGGTTCAGGCTGGTTCCACCCATGTTATATCGACGACAGATCTGGGTTTCTTGCTGGCCACGGGAGTACTTTGACAATGTGCACACAGTTCATAGAGACACGTGCATTGTATGGACAAACATTATCCTGCTGAAAAATTGCACCCGATACTGTCGCATGAGAGAGAACACACGAGGACGCACGAGGCCGTGACGTAATGTTCTGCTGTAAGAGTTCCCTCAACCACTATAAGCCGTAACCTGAAGTCAACGTGATGGCGCTCTACATCACGACGGCAGGATGATATGTCTGGTTTGCGGGGCGCTCAACTGCGTGGTAATCAGCGCCCGATGACGTCAGGATTAACACTCAAAAATTTTAGAAGAAGTGATGTACAGGCAGCTTCTCAACCATCTAACCACAAATGACACATTCTCAAGAACACTGTTTGGATTTCTGAAAGGTTCTGATATCAAGAAGGCTATTTACACCTACAGTGAAAATGTACTTAATTCATTAAATAACAAATAACAAGCAGCAGGTATTTTCTGTGATTTGTCAAACGCATTTGATTGTGTAAACCACAACATCCTTTTAAATAAATTAGAATTCTATGGTGTCAGGGGCAGTGCTGCAAAATGGTTCGAATCATACCTCACTAACAGAAAACGAAGGATGTCAGCCCAAGGGACTAGTGAATTAAGTCATCAGTCATTATCAGAATGGGAAGAAATTACATGTGGCGTCCCACAAGGACCCATCTTAGGGCTATTGCTGTTTCTTGTGTACATTAATTATCTCTCATCAGTTACACTGACAGAAGCAGACTTCGTTTCGTTTGCAGATGACACAAATATTGCAATAAATAGTATGTCGAGTATAGTTCTAGTAAGATCTGCTATTGATATTTTCATGGATATTAATAAGCGGTTTAAAGCCAACTCACTGACATTAAACTTCGAAAACACTCACTATAAGCAATTCAGAACCTGTAAGAGGTTTCCACCTAGCATATGCATAAAGTATGAAGAAGAGCAGATAGAAGAGGTTGACAGTCTTAAACTCCTGGGATTACAACTTGATAATAAATTCAGTTGGGAGTAGCAGACCACAGAACTGCAGAAACGCCTTAACGAATCTGCATTTGCAATTCGAGTGTTAGCAGACAGAGGCGACATAAAAATGAAAAAGCTTGCATACTTTGCCTACTTTCATTCCATAATGTCATATGGTATAATATTTTGGGGTAACTCCTAAAGTCAAACAAAAGTTTTCAGGGTCCAAAAGCGTGTAATACGTATTATTTGTGGAGTAAATTCACGGACCTCCTGTAGAAACCTCTTCAAAGAACTGGGTATACTAACTACTGCCTCTCAGTATATTTACTCCTTAATGTAATTTGTCCTAAATAATATATCTCTTTTTCCAACAAACAGCTCAGTTCGTACATACTATACCAGGAACAAAAATGATCTTCACAAGGTCTTAAAAGCGCTTACTTTAGTTCAAAAAGGGGTCCACGACTCAGGAACACCCATATTCAATAATTTGCCAGCAAACATAAAAAAATTACTTACAAATAAAGACCAGTTTAAAAGGAGCCTGAAAGACTTACTAGTGGCCAACTCCATCTACTCCATTGACGAATTTTTTAATAGAAACAAATGATGTATTGTATATATTCATACTATTAGTATTATTATTTCAGGTTTTAAAAAAATGACATGTTCCACATCCACGAGTATCTCCTGAGCACGGATCTATGGAACGAAAAACTAATCTAATCTAATCTGTGCCTCTCCATAACACTGCAGTTTCTTTCCTGCTGTTAGCGGCAGAATATGAGTGGGACCGTAATTTCGTTGTCCGGCTCATGCTTGTCTCTGAGCAGTGGTGCGAATAATAAAGAATACGGCTGGGAATCTACTACTTTTTCTTGGATAACAGACGCAGATGTGAAGGCTTTCGATGTACTTGGTGCACAATAAGGCCATCCTCCCTTCGTGGTGGTGAGCTGTGGTCGACCTGAATCTTAACGATTAGCATGTCTACTCTCACTTTCCCACGCAGTCCAACATCGAGCACTGCCACAATCGAATGCCCCACAAGTCTGGACGTTGCAAGATTCGGTCAGGTGGCCAAATTGTTCAAAATGGCTCTGAGCACTATGGGACTCAACTTCTGTGGTCATCAGTCCCCTAGAACGTAGAACTACTTAAACCTAACTAACCTAAGGACATCACACACATCCATGCCCGAGGCAGGATTCGACCCTGCGACCGTAGCAGTCGCACGGTTCAGGACTGCGCGCCTAGAACCGCGAGACCACCGCGGCCGGCGGCCATCAACGAAAGTGAAAGTGAACGTGAACGCCAATCGGGGATCACACACAAAGGCTGTTCAGATTAACCAACTGCTGCCTAAAAGGCAGTACGACGTGCGGTCTTTGCTCGTGGAAGATGCGATGAGCAAGTCAAAAAGCCCCCCGCGTTATTGTCAGTAGATGAATCTTGATAATGCCGCTGCTTCTTTATTCGGGCAGATCCTCATATTGCCTCACGAGGCATAATAAACACCATTCCATACCTGCCTACCTACCTCAGAAAAAAACTGACGAGATACCAGAAATAAAATACTGGTCTTTCCGCAGCGACGTGAACATTCGCCTACGGGGGCGGTGGATAACAATAAAACCGAGGACTAGTTACGTGATTCATCTGTCCAGTGGTGCATGTTGTGAAGAGTGATTTGTCTGTGGCCTGTTTACGACGTTCCATTCGTTAGACAGATTCTTGGACAGAAATGAATGTCTTGATCAGCATAATGTCGTATTCGCGGAATATTCCTTTGTCTAATCCCGATCACATAGTCATCCTGCCTCGTAACGGAGTGAAGAGCTGGGAGGTTGGAGGTTCGCATCTCGATATTGCACAGCCAAGTAGTCCTCGACGACGAGTAGAGGTGTTCGATGCAGTACGTAATACCAGCCCAAATCGTGACTGAGCCACCCACCCACGGAACGGAACACCGTGCAAGAAACGACCGCCTCCATACTTTTAGAAGACCATAAGAAAGCGTCAGATACATTCTGCACTTACAAGTGAAGAGATTCCGTCACTGGATCGGGTTTCATACTAGTTTTTCCTTTGCCCATCCTCTTTGCACAGCAAGTGCTAGAGAATGCTGTGGAAGAGGAGTGGGGAGTAAGGTTGCACCGAGCGAGGTGGCGCAGTGGTTAGCACTCTGGACTCGCATTCGGGAGGACGACGGTTCAATCCCGTCTCCAGGCATCCTGATTTAGGTTTTCTGTGATTTCCCTAAATCGTTTCAGGCAAATGCCGGGATGGTTCTAGGCGCCGGCCTGAGTGGCCGTGCGGTTCTAGGCGCTACAGTCTGGAGCCGAGCGACCGAAACGGTCGCAGGTTCTAATCCTGCCTCGGGCATGGATGTGTGTGAAGTCCTTAGTTAGTTAGGTTTAATTAGTTGTAAGTTCTAGGCGACTGATGACCTCAGAAGTAAAGTCGCATAGTGCTCAGAGCCATTTGAACCAAATATCTAGGCGCATTGTTGCAAAGAATTATTAAATGGAACGAATGCTTGTGGCCAGGTGTAAGGAAGGTCATGGTCGACTTTGGTTTACTAAAGTACGCGTCATTTATGACGGCGGCCGAGTTCAGGTTCGTTCTGCGCATCTGACGTCACAAAACACAGTCAGCCAATGAACAGAGAACGACGTTGCCAGAGCTCGACAGCCATACAGAGCACGGACGAGTGTCTACAATTTTAGAAACGTTCAGTCATAAATAAAGTAACTGAAATTAAGCAATGTATTGATAGCAGAATTTCTTTTATAGAAAGTTTGGAATAAGTATTCTTTATACCAGTTGCTTCATATTCTGTTAATTAATTAAACCAAACAAGCAATAAGCCTCCTAATTCAGGCGATAGCAAGGAAAGGTGTTTGTATCATTCTCACTAACCGCTTTTTCGCAATAAAGAACAGCGGTAATTGTTTATTTCCTATTGTACTTCGACGAAACATGAGTAATTCACAGTCATACCAACAGCGTTCGTCGGTATTTTTCGGTCTACTTTTAAGTTCTTAGGGAAGTTCATTAAACGACGAGCCGCTTTAGCGTAATGGTTAATGTATTTAGCTGCTATGCCAAAGATCCCGAATTCAACCCTTATTCGATGCTTAACGTTTTCTTTATTTAAAAACAATATCGATGTGTCTTAGTCCATGAATTTTATTCGTGCAGTGGCTTACTACATTTAATGCTGGACAATAAATGCATTGAACATCGAAACAAAATTAAGTCATTTATGGGGGAAAGGTATCAGTCAAGAAGATGTGCAAAAATAAAATGTTTGGGCCAAATAGTTTTTGTGAAATCGAATAATAAGTGTGTCAAAGCAGTCGGAACACCATGTGTCTACACAGGCGAGCAACGCAGCGCGGAATGCGGGGAGCACGTCTCTGTAGCAGCGAAAGGGTTAATGCGGCCGTGGTGGCTTTACTTCATAAACTGCGCGCTCCCCCCTAAACGTAAGTTTGGGTGGCGTGTGCAACTGGCTACGCGGCAATCTCCCGCGTCTGGGCGGGCATGCGCGAACCGCCAAGATAAAAGAATTGAACTACAGTATATGCAGACGCTGAACGTTTTTTTAGCAGTTTACCTGAAATATTAAAAAAAATGTTTACCAAGTTCACATTCCTCTTCTGCCTGTTTTTCTTTCATCTTTCAGAGAATTCCATCCTGCTCCAATAACAATAAGTAACGCTCTCAATGCAACGCTGTGGTAACAGTATTGAACGGCAAGTAGTTATGCACATATTTCTACCGATCTGGAAAAGTAAATCATCCCAGCGACTTGCACAGCAAATACGCTACAATTCGGTTAGGTAAATCTCCGAAAAGACCAGACGGCAACAAAGGCCATTGAGAACGACACAATGACCTCGACACAAGTCACACATGTACTCACGCTGGCCGTTCCATTAACGTTTTACGCTCTATGAAAAGAACCCTCCTAACTCCACTCTTTTTTGCAGTACGCAGATTTACAAAATTTACAAAAACTAATGCACTGCGTTTCGCAGCGATTAGGTCGCTCACACAAAAGAGCCGAAACGATTTATGTTTCGAAAACAGGCCCCATGCGCCTGTGAAAGCAAACTCAGAATAACGCTCGGAGCACACTGAGATTTTAATTGCGCTGGGGCATTCTGCGCTCTCCCGTAAGAGACAGAGGGCCTTTTGGAATATATTAAATGGCCGACAGCGCCGACTGGACGCTGACATCGTCCAATTTTCTTTCTGCCGTTTAAAATCGTCCCAAATGATTTGAAACCAACGTAGAGGTACGAAATAATGTCTTATCTCATTTCTATTTTGCATATTACCCAACTAAGCCCTACTTGCTCTTCTGTTTCATTTTACTGCTTCTTTCCATTTGTGGTATAGCCCCCATTGAAACAATAAGAAAAAATAATTTTTATTTAGCACTTTTTAATTCTCTCTCTAGTTCTGGCAGTTGTAGTTAGCATATACGGAGATCTTAATATGGTGTGCTAGAATTTAATTTTAAAAATAAATGTTTGTTCCAGACCTTCACAGCGTTGATGATTACTAACTAAATGGATACTGGTCTATTGAGCATTTACAGTTTAAGTGTATACATTAATGTTTCCACCAGTAATAACTTCTACAATGAGTCAGTTTTAGATTCGGTAACAACTGTACCCTAGAAGCTCTAAGAAATATGTTAGAAAGCGGCAAATGACATATTTCATTAAGGGTTCTAATTCATTTATTTAATATTTATTAGATAATTTTTCAAATTAGTGTAAAGCAATCTACACTTCTGTACAAGACTACGTAGCTCATGCCTACTTTTTTGCTGAATGCTGCTGGTATTCATCTGAATATGATCAGTGATTTTCGAAGTTCTCACATATTGGCCGGACGGAGTGGCCGAGCGGTCCTAGGCGCTACAGTCTGGAACCGCGCGACCACTACGGTCACAGGTTCGAATCCTGCCTCGGACATGGATGTGTGTGATGTCCTTAGGTTAGTTAGGTTTAAGTAGTTCCAAATTCTAGGGGACTGAAGACCTCACGAGTTAAGTCCCATAGTGCTCAGAGCCATTTGAACCATTTTTTTCTCAGATATTGTGTACCTCCTATTTAGAAATAGTACAAACGATGTTGTATACCTGTGATGAACATCTAAAAATTGTTGTTTGGCAGGGGATAACTTCAACGAGAGCGAGACGCCTATTGAAGGAACAGTGTTACCTAACAAATCGTCGTAGTTCTCTAAAGACAAATCTGAAATTCTCGCCAAACTAACAAAAATGTTGCTCCCATTATTCAAGTTAAATTACGAAACCCAAAGTCTGAGAGCTATAAAACCAAAAGTTTTCGACTCGTATGCGTGTCGAGTTTCCGTAAATGTAATGGAACTGTGTCCCCTAACCG
Organism: Schistocerca gregaria; assembly: GCF_023897955.1. Taxonomy (NCBI): domain Eukaryota; kingdom Metazoa; phylum Arthropoda; class Insecta; order Orthoptera; family Acrididae; genus Schistocerca; species Schistocerca gregaria. The sequence continues at coordinate 470,174,060 of NC_064926.1, forward strand.
TGATCATACGAAATGAAATCGAGATTTCGGCAAGACAGACGAGTAACTGTAAGTAAAATTTTATTCCTGTAAGAATGTTACGGCAAGAAATGTTTGATACTTGTCAGTGAAAGCGAAAGTATTTCTCTACAGAATAAAGCCACTGAAGATATCTTATGTAGAAGACGAGACGTATTTGGAAACAAATATTATGCATCGACAAAAAAAGGGCGCATTGTAACTATGAAACGAATATTTATATACTTTTTGCGGAAAATGACGACGCAAGCAAACTTGAAAATAATTGTGTACAGATTTTTATGAACTTCGGTAAATTCTAATCCCTCCTTTTTGTTGTGGTTTTCCACGTATCTTCGTAAGCCAGTGAATGGTACGTGGTAGTACATTCTGGGAGTTCGTGGTGCCTCCGTTGGAATTGGTGCTCTTTGTATGTGTCTGTGTATCAGCGTTGAAATGTAATGAGGGGAAGGAGGAAGAGAAGGGGCGGCGCATAAGCTGATTTTTATTGAGTGCAGCGAAGACTCAGCGGAATTGTAAGCCCTTTCCGGAACGACGAATTATTATTAAAACCGAGCAGTTCACTTCGGACAGGCTCGGTTCTTAATCAGCGGAAATCGGGCACCACGCAGCTCGTAAATGTGGCTCTGGTGTAGGAATACGAGTAGGGGAAAAAAAAAGACTTCGACACAGTACTACGACGATTCGATTTCTCGTAGAGCGACAAGAGTACCCTGTTTGCTGAGGGCATATATAAAGTCACCTGAAATGCACACTTGACCTTTATACGTGTCCGCCTTAAGTCTTCGTGAACAATAACCCCAATCAATACTCTTAGCACAAAGTGTTTTTGGTACTCAGGATAGAAATTCTCTTGTCCGATAGTAAAACTTTCAGGACACTCCACATATTGAGTCGTTACAAGACATCCGCTGTCTTACACTGTATAACAAGAGAATAATTATTATTCTGTGAGAAAACCGCTGATTGTACAGTTGTTCAGAGACAGAAGTTCATACGTTTCTTCCATTTGCCTGACATTATGTCTTAGAATGAAGGTTGCTGGTCCTCCTGCCAACGCAGTATTGTAATTCCGAACATAGTTTTTTTGTTGTAACCGGGTAGAAATATTATTTTACATTGCTGCATATAATATCTGAGTTAATTAATTATTGGATTTATTACGTAGCCGGCTGGGGTGGCAAGGCGGTCAGAAACATCGAGATTTTGACGCAGAATCATAGGCGACGAGTGAAAATATGCGCCGTACCGGGATTCGAACACGGGATCTCCTGGTTGTTAGGCAGTTGCTTTAACGACTGCGCCACCCAGACTCAGTGTTCATCGTAACTAAGCAAACTATCTCTGGACGCCTTTCAGGTCACGCAGACTCCCACCCAGCACCACCTGTCTACGTCCACGTCCTCCAAGCTCGCTACATAGAGATTCTCGCAGAAGGTCAGACATAATTATGATTCCGCACTGAAGAAGGTGGATTCTTTGCCCATTGAGGCGAATCAATTATGTGACTGCGTGGTGTCTCTACATGTCCGAAACAACGGACACCATGCGTTCGCATCATTGTATTGTGACTTAGTAGATCAGCACCTTACAACAGAGTTCCTGAGGATCCAAACTGAAAATATGCACTTGAAGTCACATAAATTACAATAAAAGTTCCATGTGGTCACCATACATGTGAAGGTAGGCTTCAACAGGTCTCCTCATCGATGCCCATGAATGCAAAAAATTCCCATAGTTCATCAACATCATCAACAAGGCTTTAATACACCAAACCTTTTAAATATCCCCACAAAATCCCACAGGCTGAAGTCGGGGAATCTCAGAGGCTGTGAAGATATAGGCACCATCATCCATGTGCCACGTATGCATTCTTTCACCATCATTCAAATAGTCGATTGGCTTGTGTTGCAGGGAATGCTAGCTGATACAGCCAATAAGTCGGCCATGTAGAAAGTGTGACAGTATGGGAGAAACCATTTGTTTCTGGACCTATGTTTATTACAGACTTGTTTGTCCTCTGTTCACCCATTTCGTTACTATGTTTTGTAGTCAAACACCCCATATATCGGCAACATTCTTGAAAATAAGGTGTTTCGCACATAATCTGCAGACAATCGCTTATTGCGAAACATTGGTTACTGCTTTTCAACAAATCCAAAAAATACGTGATACTGTATTGAACCGATAGATAATATTCTACTGTATCTTTCAAACGCCTGTATGAGTTAACTACGAACCACTACTGCAGAAGACAACACCATGTAACCATCTGACTGCAAGCAACTTAACAGTATTATAAGACTGCTTTCGTTAGCTCACTATGAATTTTGATAAATGATCCTTCGTTACATCAATACCACTAATTAAACACATGTGCTCACTTACTTTGTTGCTGGTAATTTTCCGGAAAGAAGGTACGATGTGTACATACCTGAAAAAAAAATGAAAAAATGCGTGTAGTACACATACAGGTTTCGTGAGAAGTAACAAAACTCATTGTAACATGAATTCAAATACAGTAAAAAAATGGTTCAAATGGCTCTAAACACTATGAGACTTAACATGTGAGGTCATCAGCCGGTCGCGGTGGTCTCGCGGTTCTAAGCGCGCAGTCCAGAACCGTGCGACTGCTACGGTCGCAGGTTCGAATCCTGCCTCGGCATGGATGTGTGTGATGTCCTTAGATTAGTTAGGTTTAAGTAGTTCTAAGTTCTAGGGAACTAATGACCACAGCAGTTGAGTCCCATAGTGCTCAGAGCCATTTGATCCATTTTTTTTTGAGGTCATCAGTCCCCTACACTTAGAACTACTTGAACCTAACTAACCTAAGGACATCACACACATCCATGCCCGAGGCAGGATTCGAACCTGCGACCAAACAGCAGCGCGGTTCCGGATTGAAGCGCCTGGAACCGCTCGGCCACAGCGGCCGGCTTCAGATATAACATTTTTATAAGTAAAGGAATGAGAAATATGAAAATTGAGAGAACATTATTATTCAGGGCAGTGTAGTTCAACAGCTATCTGACGGATCTGAAATGTCATAGCTCATATGTTATGAAATCCCTGTAATAGTTATAGTCACTCACTTTGAAAGATGGAAATTAGATATGAAACCTGGTATTTGATTTAAGTAAATACACTGAATCAAAGCTTCCGTCATTAATGAAAGGTGCAGTTGAGACAGTGGCCGGACACCGGGAGGAACAGAAATCGCAATTATTAGGACCGTTCAATTTAATCTTGTTTGCTTCAGTGACATAGCAAGAATGTCTCTCTATCATAAAAGTGAAGCAACATTTTTGTACCACAAACTACCGTGCCCAAATGTGTGACTGCATGGTTTCACTGCAATATCTTTATAAAGGGTGGACAGAAACTTCCTGAAAAGCTTTTAGCTAATGATCTGAAATAAATGTTAAGAAAAAAAATCGATACGTTGCATCGTTTCCGATTTCACTATCATTGAAAGTAGTCAATCATGCAGTTTCGTGTGAAACTTCACAAGGTCCGCCACAGACGGTGTCGCCAAATGTGTTCTTCGTAGAGAATTGAAGTGGCTATGTTATGAACCTCTAAAAGTTAAACAATTTTCAAAATGTCGATTTTTATGCGCGTTTGAATGCTCAAAGAAAGTCGATTTATCTTATTTTTTTCAAATAGCCGCCATTTCGTGAAAAAATGACTTTTTTCAGTTTTAAGAGGTTCTGACCATAGCTACATTCATATATTTAAATAATTTCGGCCTGGTCTACGTTAGACCACCCAGTTACCCAAACAAGGTCCACCGGAGCATGGCGTGTTTTACGATCTTTTTGATTAAAACCCCTTAATATTAATGGACAAAAGAAAAAATTATGCACTTCGAAATAGATGAATAAAAGGATATAAGCATTGTATGAATAATCTTTCCTCACACAAAAAAAATGTTGAAAACGAGGTACAAATCGGACCTCTAGACCAGAAAACCCCCTTAATAACTAGGAACAATTGTTCTTCTTCGATATTAAGAAAGACATCTCTTCTACTGAGAAAGCGCTAGAAGCTCTTTAGGTGTGCATTTTAGACCCATTGTTTACTAGATTTTTCTTTTTTTTCGTTTTGTTCATACTACCACCTCTGAAAGTTTGTCGGTGGAGTTCTGGTTCGCCCTGTATATTTAATCCACTTAATAATGACATAACTTTATTCCAAGTTTTTAATTTCGGTCAATAATGACCATCTTCAGTCCTAAAAATCACAAATTTATCTTATCGTACAACTTACGCTAAAGTTACCCAGCAAGGCGTCAGAAAGCAGTAACTGTAATAGTCAGTCACGTAGCTACGTACACATAATCTAATAATCATAACAAATCCATATATGTAAAAAATGCTACAGTCAGAGTAATAAACCAAACTAGCTTCGTATTTACATAAATTGCAAGTGCCACAGACACAGTTGCAGCAGACACGACGACCCTGTGTAGTACCTTAAGAGACAGCCGTGCAGCGACGGCTGACACAAGGGCTGTTCCGCGCGCTAGGTGTCGCTGTTACAGAACTCTTCACACGAACTGTACATCAGCCATTTATTGAAAAAAGAATGTTCAAAACAGTTTAAATAGCTTAGAAAAACGCTAGCATATTGTAATACAAATACAAAGATGATGGAGGCTTCATTTAGCGTAATAACTTTCACGAAACAGTTTTTAAAAATAGCATTGAGTTATTTAAAACAGTAATAGAACCGAAACCAGTCAGAAAAAAAATTCTAATACACTGTCGGAAAATGAACATGCATAAAATGAACATGCTGGTTCATCAGCCCTTTGGCATGAATACTTTCCTTACATTCTGGGGAAATGTATCACACACATTACGCGTCAGGTACTTTCACTACAATTCAATTTATTCGTTGCATTTACGTCATTGTAGAATAAAACGGGTGAGCATTCGTGACGTTAGTCGCACTTGTCTGGATCTCAACTCCATCATCTAGTTAAAACCTACCTAGTAGACAGGACGTCGAACCCAATCTTCCTTCCTTCCTTCTTTTAATTCTTTAAATTATTCAAAGGCGATTTGCATAGCAACATCATATTCTCCAAGGTGAGGAAGAAACATTGCTTTCGTTGCCAGTCTAATCGGCATTGCAAAACTTTCTGCCTTTTATTGTTGTACATCAAAGGAATTCGCCATTGCGAATGAGGACAACCATCAACTGTAGAATGGAATGGCAATGAAAATTTGTGACGAACCGGCACTCGAACCCAGATTTCCCGCTTATCGCGGGCGGTCGCCTTACCATTTGGCTATCCGTGCTCGACTCACGCCACACTCAAACTTCCATATGTCGTCAACGATGCATCTACGACCTATAGGCGTACATCCATTACGTATACTCCCGTACAGATCAGACGTTGTACTTTAAAGTAGCTTTCCCGGTATCGGCAAATAAATACGATATACGTTTTTTATGACTATGGTCTCGCAGGGAAAGATTTTTTTTCCTAAAACAGCGTAACACTTTTCTTCACCGACTACGAACATCACTAAGCAAGATATGTCTTGACGAAACAGAGAAGGAGGCGTTTTGATCGAAATAGCGACGGTTTTTATAAAATAGCAATCTAATGAACATTGACACCTACCTGTACTAAAATCCACAGTAAAGTACCTGCCCGAATCTCGTGGTCGTGCGGTAGCGTTCTCGCTCCCCTCGCCCGGGTTCCCGGGTTCGATTCCCGGCGGGGTCAGGGATTTTCTCTGCCTCGTGATGGCTGGGTGTTGTGTGTTGTCCTTAGATTAGTTAGGTTTAAGTAGTTCAAAGTTCTAGGGGACTGATGAACATAGATGTTACGTCCCATAGTGCTCAGAGCCAGTAAAGTAACTACGTGTCACGCTGGCGACGCTCTTTGCTCTCTAATAAATGTAAACATACTGAGTCACATATAGAAATCAATGAGTTATTAATAACACAATAAAAATGCTATTACTGTAAAACGTTCCAGCATATCTGGGTATTTAGGGCCCATGTAGCAATTTGTATGCTAATTAATGTCATCGGGCTGTGCCATTCAAATGTAGAGACACGGTCGGTTGTTAACGTTGTCCTGGAAACTACGAAGGTTCAAAATGGTTGAAATGGGTCTGAGCACTATGGGACTTAACATCTGTGGTCATCAGTCCCCTGGAACTTGGAACTACTTCAACCTAACTAACATATGGACATCACACACATCCATGCACGAGGCTGGATTCGGACCTGCGACCGCAGCGGTCGCGCGGTTCCAGACTGAAGCGTCTAGAACCGCTCGGCCACAAAAAGGGCGGCAACTACGAAGGAGACTGTGCACTGGCAACACAATAGATCTCAGTGTAAAACTAATTCGAAGCATACTGTGTATTCGTAGGTTCTGGGAAAGGAAAGCTGTTGCGTCTATTCAATTGCAACTCAGAGGCATAACAGTGTAATGATGCCCGTTGAGATGAACTGGATGCTAAGTGCAAATATGCGACAGTGCTGGCCTACAAGCGCGCAACATCCGCTTCCGTCCCAATACAGGATGAGTCACCTATCGTTACCGCTGGATATATTTCGTAAACCACATCAAATACTGACGAACCGATTCCACAGACCGAACGTGAGGAGGGGGGCTAGTGTAATTGTTTAACACAAACCATACAAATATGCACGGAAGTATGTTTTTTAACATAAACCTGCGTTTTTTTAAATGGAACCATGTTAGTTTTGTTAGCACATCTGAACACATAAACAAATACCTAATCAGTGACGTTTGTTGCATTGTAAAATGTTAATAACATCCGGAAATATTGTAACCTAAAGCTGACGCTTGAAACCTCCGACGTTCAGTTGCGTGTTGTAACAAACACGGACCACGGTCGGCGAGCAGCATCTGCAGGGACATGTTTACGATGACGACCGTGTTTACGAGTGTGGCTGTAGTGCACTGTTGTGGTTTGGTCTAGCTGTCACAGCGTCCGCATGTAGTGCTTGCTGCTATTGTTATTCTACGTCCGTCTCCGCACGCAGACCAACTGTAGTACACCGTGTTACCAGACTTCTGTGATGTGTAGTGTTGTAGGAACTGTGACCATGGTGTATTCGAACTCGGAAAAGGCGGAGATGATACTCATCTATGGCGAGTGTCGGCGAAATGCAGCTGAAGCTTGCCGGGTGTATGCAGAACGGTACCCGGACAGAGAGGATCCAACTTGCCGCACATTGCAAAACATCTACCGCCAACTGTATGCAACAGGTATGGTCGTAGCACGCAAACGAGTCCGTAACAGGCCCGTCACAGGAGAAGCGGGTGCAGTTCCTGTGTTAGCTGATGTTGCCATGAACCCACACGTGAGTACACGGGACATTGCGATAGCCGGTGGACTGAGTCAAAGTAGTGTCATGCGCATACTGCATCGTCACCGCTTTCACCCGTTTCATGTGTCGCTACATCAGCAATTACATGGTGATGACTTTAATCATCGAGTCCAATTCTGTCAATGGGCATTAACAGAGAATGCGTTGCAGTTCTACCTGTTTACCGATCAAGTGGGTTTCACAAACTACGGAACATGCATTACTGGTCCGTGGACAATCCTCGCCGGCTCAGACAGGTAGAGCGACAGCGACCGTGGACTGTAAATGTATGGTGCGGAATCATTGGCGACCATCTCATTGGTCCTCACTTCATTGCAGGGGCCCAAACAGCTGCAACATACATCGCGTTTCTACAGGATGATCTGGCAACGTTGTTCGAAAATGTCCCACTGGAAACGCGTCGACGTATGTGGTATCAGCATGATGGTGCACCTGCACATTCCACAATTAACACTAGGCTGACCCTTGACAGGATGTTCGACGTGGGTTTCATAGGACGTGGAGGACGCATTAATTGGCCAGCCCGTTCTCCTGATCTTACACCTATGGACTTCTTTCTGTGGGGTACGTTAAAGGAGAATGTGTATCGTGATGTGCCTACAACCCCAGAGGATATGAAACAACGTATTGTGGCAACCTGCGGCGACATTACACCAGATGTACTGCGGCGTGTACGACATTCATTACGCCAGAGACTGCAATGGTGTGCAACAAATGATGGTTACCACATTGAACATCTATTGGCCTGACATGTCGAGACACACTTTATTCCACTCCGTAATTGAAAACGAAAACCACGTGTGTGTACGTGCAACTCACCCCTCATGGTAATGTACATGTGCGTCAGTGGAAACAACCAATAAAAATGTGTTAGCATGCGGACGTAATGTGCTGTTTGAGTCTCTTCTGTACCTAAGGACCATCACCGTTCCCTTTGGATCCCTACGTAATTCCGTGCTCTCCGATACACACGATCGAACAGCGGAGGAGTGGTACTCAAGCGTCAACTTTAGGTTACAATATCTCCGGATGTAGTTAACATTTTACGCTGCAACAAACGGCACTGATTACGTATTTGTTTATGTTCAGATGTGCTAACAAAACTAACGAGGTTCCATTTTTAAAAAAAACTTAGGTTTGTGTTAAACATACTTCCGTGCATTTTTTATGGTTTCTATTGATCAATTACACTAGCCCCTCTCCTCACGTTCGGTCTGTGGAATCGATTAGTCAGTATTTGATGTGGTTTACGACATATATCCAGCGGTAATGTTAGGTGACTCACCCTATATATCCCTGCTGCCGCCTGTGACACCAGTAATGCCCAGTCAAGCGCCATAGAAGGTAATTGCTCTCGTTGCAAGACCGCTACACCCGCTTAAAACTTCCAGTGGCCAGGCCCCAAGCTGTACTCGGCGGCCTTGGAACTGAAACATTAAGTCATATGGCGCTTGGACTGGGCACCAGTGACGTCACATGCGGTAGCACGGCTATTCAATGCCGGCAGCAGCAACCACACGACAGTTACTATTTGTTAATGGACAAAGAGAACCCGTCGAAAGCACGTACCTTTTTAACCACCTGACGGGGATGAAAATTAGAAAAGTTTTATCATTACACTAGCTTTATCCGGCTCCGCGTTGCTGAAGCTCCATTTTGTTAAATGCAAAAGAAAGAAAGAAAGAAAGAAAAACAACAGATGTTTCCAGTATGCATGGGAACTACATTTAGGTACTTACCTCCTTCTCACTCCTTTTCCCTGTCAATCTCCTCCTCCACTTTTCTTTGCCTCCCTATTTGTCCATGTCTTACTCCGTACTGACTCTGTGCATCTCCTTTCCGCTCACTATGTCCATTTCCTCGTTACCTTATGACCACCTCTTCTCCCCCCCCCCCTCACTCCTCCCTCTCATCTTGAGTCATGTTTATTGTTATTTGCTAATTCACGTTGTATAGTAATATTCCAATCATAAGCCGACAAGCAATAAATTCATTTTTCTTTTTTCTGTTAAAACCGTCTGTGAGGAAGAAAACAAAACAGCACATTGTTGTGTATAGAATTATTGTTAGAAACGTATGTCATGAGAGAAATATATATATTTATCTCTCATTGTATATGTATAAGAAACAATTTGTTTAATGATTTAAATGCTCTGATACCATTGGTAAATATGTCTGCGACAAAGGAAACAAAGTCATACATTTTTACAGCAGAGCCCAGCAGATCATTTTCTTTCCTGCAGTCTGATTTAACAGAAAACACGTGAATTGTTCTTTAAAAAAACAGTGTCTGTGTGTGGGTGAACGTTTATTACATAATCGTTTAAATTGAATTAATTCTGACATTTCTTGCAGTGGCCGTTTTCGCAGCATCTGTGTATAAATTCTGTCAAGAACTTATTGCAAATACACTTTCCGCGTTTGCCGCCGGATCGTGTTGTGTAAATCCCACAATATTTTATCGATGAAACTGCTCGACATCTTCAGTTGGTGATAGTTGCAGCAGTGGCAGCAACTACCACCACCACCTGAAGATCTCGAGCAGTTGCATCGATGAAATGTTTTGGCATTTATATAATACGATCCGGAGCAAACCCGAGAGGTGTATTTACAACAGGTCCACCGGGAAAGCGTGACCTCAAGAACTTAGTGGTATTTTTGGTAACAACGTTACCCCTTTATATATTACATATTTATTTATTCGTATACTATATATATTTAAAAACAGGTGCATAGAAAAACGCAAAGTTGGGTCAAAATTTCAAGTCACTAAATTTTACAACATTTGGAGTTTTGTGAGCACAAACATACCCAAGGCTGAATTTTTATATACTGTGTGATGATAAACAATATGAAAAGCTCGTAAGGGTGTTGCAGGGTATTTTGCGCTGAGAAATATTTGTTAAGAAGAGAAATTGGCTACATTGTGCCGTTTCAAGCTATTTAGCATTTAAGTTAGCCAATCAGGCCGTTCCGTGCCCTGATTCAAGCACCCCGCCAGAAGTGTCAGTTGTTATCATAGCGTAGATGATAGCGCACGAGGTTGCACTACTTTGACTCGGGTTAGATCCTTACTGCCGAGCTATGTACAATTTTTATAACGCTATCCTTTCAGTTTCAGGAAAGTAGCTAAGAGGTCGAGTAGCTTTTTCAGCAATCAAAACACCAGCCAAAAAAAAGTTACTTTTAGGAAATCGCGATTAAAGTTTTGGAAAAGGTTTTCATCGGGTTTTTGGGTCTTACCAACAATCTGCGATGCCTGGAGCATACATTACGCCTTCGTCGATCTCTTACATCTCGTTGACGAGCACCGCTTCCTCCTGGGTCGCAGATCTGGCTTCTTTACTGGTCGTAGACGTGCCGTCCTCTGAGCGCGCAAGGCGGTCCGAGCTGCGCCTTTTGCAATATTCGAACACTGTGTTGCCAAGTTGAATGCCCACACATTCATTGTCTGTGCGAGTTTCATGAACCTGTCGTTGAATGTAGCTCTAGGCAGACTGTTTGAATTTTAAACTACTGCTTTACAGGAATGTATGTCTTTTTGGGAAAGCGTCCAAATCACCGAATTTATCGGCTCGTAAAAGTTTTGAATGTTTGTGCCAATAAATCTTTCCAGTAAATTGTCATTCGATAGGTCTTCGTTTGCAGGTCTGACTGCCTCCGAGCGCCTTCCATAAGCGCTCAGCGACGCGAGACTGTCGGTTCGATGATCGTATATTTCGACTATATGCAATAGCTTCCGGGCAAAACTGTTTCGCTCTCGTGTTCTCTCTAATATCAGGTATCGAAATATGCAGTAAGAAATCGATTTTTTGAAACATCTAGACCAGAGAACCCCCTTAAGGTATGCCTTTTAAGCCCATGTTTACTAGACAGATCTTTTTTCTTGTTTTGGTCCATACTACCACCTCTGAATGTTTGTCGGTGAAACTCTGGCTCACAAGAGAAAATGGTTGAATGGAGGTTGGAATGTCGTCACCTGAAACGTTAGGGAAATTGCTCTTAAGAAAGTCGAAATATCTAAACATCTGGAAGAAAATGAAATAAATTTTGCAGCAATTGCAAGAGACGAATAAAACATCTGGGAACTGTATACGTAATTGACTATATTACGATTTACAGCGAAGTAAAGCAAGAACGATGAGCAAGTAAAGGTTTTGCCTTCTACATTCGTAGATAATGGGAAGATAAAATACTGGACTATCAACATGCACAAGAACACAAAGTACTAGCAAGAGATTTTCTAAGAACAACAATAACTTATGCCCCAGAAGAAGGAAAAACTGATGAATCCAAAACTTTTTACAAGCAATTACAAGTCATCTTAAACAGACACAATAAAAATCAGATTTTATTTATGGGAGAGCTCAGAGCTATAATTGAAAATTTACCAATTCCAAAATGGTAGGCACTTTTGGAGAAAATGAATGCAATGACAAAGGAAAACAACCAGTAAGACCTAATACAGCCTTGAATAATAAAATCTTTGAACAAGTAAAGCATTGTAAATATCTCGGATGTAACATCGCATCACTTACGTACATAACCGTGTGTGGACCAAAAATGAAATAGTTTCTTCCGTATGTGGAAACATCGAAAAAAGTTTGCAGAATAAAGTCAGGTAAGAAACCCACCTGAAGTTTGATAAAACAATAGCAGTACCAGCCCATACTTACGGAAGTGAAGCATGGACAACAACAAAACACAAAGAAAGTGGAATATAGGATCAGGAAATGAGATTACTGAAGAGTAGGGATATATAACCTTGCTGAAAAATAAGAGAAAATAGAAGAAACATTTAGACCGTAGAAGTGGAGAAAGATTCCCAGTGAAGGTTCTCAATTGTAAACGCACCTGAAGAAATGTAGGAAGACCATACAAGAGATGGAGTGCCATAAAAGGCATTTTGCCTAATACATTAAGTAAAGAAGTAAATGCTCATTTGAAGTTCTGTATTTTGGTGTTGTCAGAATTTTGTGTTCCTGATAACCGTGCTCACGGACCTACAAGGCTGCAGCGAGATGCGTCGCAGCTAAAAGCCCCCTCAGCCTTTCGGACTCAAGAGCGAAATCGTAGTGGTGTCGGTGGAGTACAATTTGTGTCCCATAGCACAGTCCATGGCAGCTGCACGGCTGACTGCTCACAGTCCCACAAACGGTCGTTTCCGCCCTATCCCTTTGGTGGGCAACCCCCCTCTGCGTCGCCCCCCCCCCCAACCACCCACCACCCTTCCGAATCGCCTCTGCCAGTGTCCCTCCTAACTGCTTTGCCACGTAATTGGAACGCTAATTGCCCGAAATATTGAGGTGGCTACAAGTGGTGGGGTTGTACAGGAGAGAGGGACGGTCTATAGAGCTGCAGTGATATTTTTCGCAAAAACTTCCACACGAGTGCATCAGACCGCTGTGTGTTCACCTGTTAAGCTCCAAACTTCTGTCCCACTGGTACATTTTCCGCGCTAGCAACTTCCCAGACGAGCACCCACTGCGTAAAAGCATGTGCAGATAAGCTCACAAAATCGCTTACGCCAATACGGAACAGCTATGTGCCGAATTCTGTAGCAATGCCCTGTTAAGGCGTTGTCGTTCAAAGAAAGCATACATCCAACACGGCATCGATTTTGGTAATCCTTCACGTGACTATAGTACATTAGTTGTTCATGACTTGCGCATTCATTTCACCTGGAAAGTTAGGGCCTTCAGCCTCCCTCTTATATCTACTATGACATCCACACCGAGTAAATATATTACATGAACAGCAGATTTATATAATGGTGACGATAATATACATGGTGCTCCTAATATTATTATTATTATTATTATTATTATTATTATTATGAAGAACGTAAATAGATAGAGTAATGGATATTTGATATTTAAGAAATGTTAGCCTTATTAACTTGGCATTAAATAATTTACTTATTACCTTCTTGTCGACAGTAGGTAAGGAGGTGTGCTAGCAGTTACTCGTAGAATATATCAAATGCGCTGAAGTTCACCAGTCAGTGTGTAATATACCTCCTTTTGTTGTGGCTGTTATTTGCTGTCCTGATTTGTAGAACCAGATGTAATACCTGCGTGTATTGTGTATTCTCTGAACTGGTTTACTGACATGCAAAGCCAACCGTAATATTCTTACACTATGTTAATAATAAGCAATGTAACAAACAGAAATACAATTACCTATCTGGACAGCAAAACCACAAAAACAAGTGTAATAACCGGTGTGTGTTAACCTAAGAATAAGCACCAGACTTTAACTCGTTTCTTCAAATAAGTCATTAGTTCAGAGGTATGGCAAATAACAGTAGTTATACTACTATTCTGCATCGATAACAATGTATATGGCTGATGGTACAATATTATTCACCAGACTAATTAGGCACACGTAATGAAGCTGAGGAGGCCAGCAGAAAAGATTGCAACTCCCTACTTACCTAACAGACTTCACTTTAGATTTAGATAAAAGATGGTTCAGCAATACAAGAAAAGTTTAGCCGCTCGAAATAAAACTACAGTACCAAATTGCTTAGGCAAACATACTGATTTCATGAAAGCAAAAGTAAATTATGGACAGTGGGAGGGGGGTTTCTACATCAACATATTTGGTACTCAACATTTCATTGATTCACTATAAACTCTTTAATCTTACTATTTATCACCATTAATCATCAACATAGTATTTCCTTTCATTAACACGTAATGTGAAAGCAGCAAACAATTTATCTAATGTAGTCTCTGAATCTGGCATAACCTTACGTAATCATTTTAACACAGAAAATAATAGCAATGTTAATTATGAAATTCTTACTTATTCTTTCCATCAATTATTTCACTGATTAATCACTGATTTGCCAACAATATATTAAAGATTTCACAGCCTTAGCTGAATACAGGTCACTCGGAATTTTCATGTACCAGGTTAGGATCCTGGTGGGTTTATGGGCGGGATAAATTACCAGGTGGGCACAATTGTTAATTTGGATGATGGTTATTATTGTTAAAGCACACTTCAACTTCCTGGCACACACTATAATACATAGCTAAAATGTCGTACCCTGTAAGATGTGATCAGCGACGGTGGCGTGTATCATTAAGGCCTATTGCAGTTATCCATGTCGAACTTATTTCCTCTTCATAGCGATGATCCATCTTATAATCAACAGCCCGTTTTTCTCGCCATACCAGGCCGTGATAAACTGCAGTTACCAACCGAGGCAGGATGCAACAATATGACGCACTCCACACTATACTGGCGCTGTACGTGCTGCCTCTAAGATCACTGGCCACCGACCGACTTTGTTCGCGTCCGCCAAAGCGCGCCACCTTTTCCTACGCTTACAGAGCTTTCCGTTCCTGACGGAACTACTTCATCTTTTATACTACACATATCTCATACAGCCCTTTTTACATTTAATAATTATTACAAATAGATATTTTTACAATATTTAAAAGTAAATATTACACAGTTTTTCTTAATATGTACATTCATTTTAATCTTATTAAAGAGTTTCAGTATCTATTTCGCTTCAAAGAAGATGCCTCTACTTCTGCTTTAACAGTTTCAGTAAAATATTTACAAAAAATTTAAAAAAAATATATGAATAATGTCAAGTGGAAACATTAGTGGGTGAGGTAGGCAGAAGAAAACAAATATAGGTATAGCTGGAACAGACATACAAGTTAAGAGTGACAAATGTATTGATTTCCTATTGCATAGAAAGTAAACAGGGGGATATGTCGGGAGTGAATCTAGCCGATAGTAACATGTGAACATTAGATCTCCTCTTGAATCCAAAATGGTTTTGGATGTAACTAAGGTTAGAGGATATTTTGTTCCTTTAATAGTATGGCAGAAATGGAGAATGAGACGGATGAATTCGAATAAAATCATTTCGGTTATTTACCGTCGGTATTATGTTGTTCCGAACAGACCACGGCAAAGTTGGTGGAAACGTCGGTGTTCTAGTTGTTTTTAGTTTTTCGTAGTGATAAGGTCTTCCTATCAAAATTATTTTATTCAAATCGATACTGGCCTTGGCAGCCTACGAACTTATATTACAGGTGGAGAAAGATTTACTATCATTCAGTTGTACAGTCTGTTTGCTGGACGTAGAACAACTGCTACGAGTCTGCAGTTGTCTGGCAGTAGAGGGAACCTGACACAACGGTGACTACCTGATGATCTGATGATGGGGGCTGGATGATCTTCCATGGATGAAGAACCAACCTGCGCATCTTTAAGCTGTTTATGTCTGGGGCAGGGCACCCGTCATGCCAGTCCGGGGCAGTACAAATACCGCCTTTGCAAATAACAAATATATGTAAAACAAAAATGTTAAATATATCTACGCGTCAGAGGGACATCGCCACCAACACCAGTCACCAGCTCCCTTAACACCAGATGCTTCGAGATAGCGACGGAAAGGGTACAGACATGTTGAGAAAGCACTTAGGGCAATAACAACAACATGAAGACCAACGCTACACTGGAAATGCAGGTTGCAACCAGGTTGGACTTCCGGAGGACAACGTGTAGCATGGACATTTCATATGTCACGACACTGCTACACAACAGAAGAGTGTGGGGAGAATCACAATATTACGAGACGACAATGAAGGTACAAAAAATTACTAAGATCTACAAACTCATCAAGTAACATTTGGAAAGGCAGTCAGATCCTACAAATCCTGTATCACTCCTACACTAAAATTCACATATTCCTAGCCCAAGAAGAACAGAAGAATACAAGAAAGAAGAGAAGAACAGAAGATGCAAGATGAAAAAGGGCAGAAGACAGCAACATACCTTTCTTTCCTATCCTACAAAGCAAATTGCTGCAAACGCCTTTCCATGAACTTTGAGGCATAGCAACTACTACAACCACCTCTCCAAAAATACAATGGGACCATCTCTCGGGTTGTCTTCACGTTGTGGTTGAGTCTTCTGTCTAGAAGCCGTCATACAACCGCTGATAACATCATGCAGATTTTTATGGGCGAGCGTAAGGCCAACTTCGCTCATCGAGAGCGCTGAGGCTCCGACAGGCGTCCACAGCCAATCTAGGCTGGTGCGACGTGCCGGCTCGTCACAATACGCCAGTCACTACTCTTGATGAACTGTGGTATCGTGTTGAAGCTGCATGGGCAGCTGTACCTGTACACGCCATCCAAGCTCTGTTTGACTCAAGATGGCTAGGTGTTGTGTGTCTTTCATCCTCATTCACTCGCAAGTCGCCATAGTGGCGTTAAAGAACTTGTGGAGCGGCGGCCGAACCGCCCCGCGATGGGTCTCCCGGCCACCAATGCCATACGCTCATTATCATTACAGGAAAAATGGTCGATGCTCTAGATTCCCGGGGTATATGAACTGCCTATATACATAATTAAGACTATGCGGAACCCTCAGTGCACCTGGCCAATTTTATTCACTTTGTGGCGGCTCCCTTTTCTAAAAACTTTGAGCAAAGATCGTAGCCCGAGGTCTAGCTTCAAGTTTTTATACAGATGGAGTCGAATGAGCCATCGCTAATTTAGGGGCCTACTACATCTGCGTACATACTGCGGAAGCCACCGTACGCTACGTGGCGGAGGGTATCCTGTCCCACTGCTAGACACTTCCTTCCCTGTTCCACTCCCAAACAGAGCAAGGGAGAAACGACTGTTTATACGCCTCCTCATGTGACAGGGCTGTGGATTGACATCACACAACATCAGAGCCTGCGCCTGCAAATTCCTCACCGAGCACAGACTTGCTAACCTGCACCTTTGTGCAACATGGCCTGCACGGCTGCTGATAGGCAGCACTGGGAAGAAGATGTAGTGATTTTAAACTTCTCTGAACTAAATCTCTTTTAATTGGATGATGTCTCACACTTCCACTTGTCTACCCTACACTCATGTAGAAGACTGAATCTGGTGGTATCCTACAATATTTACATATTTACCTTTTTTCTGTTTTTGTCTTCTCCAGGAGTGTGAGCATCCACAAGACAAGGTCTGACTGGTGTGTTCAGTCAGTTGCCATCTGTAGTATTTAGTTACAACTGCTCAGTTTATTCCACCTGTTATACTTTGCACTGTGAGTCTTCTAGCCTGCATTTCTATTTGATTCACAAGGTTTTCCACAACTTTCACCATCGTCGCCATCATTATCACTATTTCCCCAACTTCACCATCCCTCCCCCATTATCAGCTATTCCCACTTCCGCCAATCCCATTCCCTCATTGTCAGCTGCCCCCACCCCAACAACACCATTCCCCCCCCCCCCTAACTGTCACTTTGCCTCCTGCCCCACATCCAACATCCCACTCTTATCATGTAGCCCCCCCCCCCCCCCACATCCACCATACCCCCATTACCACGTCCATCCTCACATCCACCATCCCCCATTACCACCTATATCCAATAACCACATACCCCCCCCCCCCCCATTGTCACCTGCAACTCCACCTCCATCCCATTATAGTCACCGCCATTGTCGCTGCATACAGAACACAAGTGTGACCCATTCTTGAACACTGTTAGTGCGTTTGGGAACCCCATCAGATAGGATTAAAGGAAGACGTCAAAGTAATTCAGAGGCGTGCTGCTAGATTTGTCACCAGTAGCCGCGCGCGATTAGGAGAGCGGTCTATGGGCGCTGCAGTCATGGACTGTGCCGATGGTATCGGCGGAGGTTCGAGTCCTCCCTCGGGCATGGGTGTGTGTGTGTGTGTGTGTTTGTCCTTAGGATCATATAGGTTAAGTAGTGTGTAAGCTTAGGGACTGATGACCTTAGCAGTTAATTTCTATAAGATTTCACATGCATTTGAACATTTTTTGGTCACCAGTAGGTTTGATAAACACGTGGATATTAGAGAAACGATCTTTATGATGTTTTCACCATAGCTGGTACTAATGTTATCGATTAATGAAAACCTTCTCAGCTGTATTATTATACATTTATTGTGTTATGGCGAGTTTCGTTCGCAGAAGATCTTCAGGTTGCCAAATTTAGTCTTGTCTGTTCAATTGCTAGGGCTCCTCGTTTTGCCTTGTCAGATAGACAGGATATTCTGCATTCTAGGAACGAAACAAGTCGTAACAAAATAAATGTGTGATAATATAGCTGAAGTGGTTTCCATTGGTCATTAATATTACGGAAATGCTCCGTCAGCTTAAATGGGAAGCCCTGGAGGGAAGCCGATGTGAACACTACTGAGATAATTTAAAGAACCGTCATTTGCGGCTGAGTTCAGAAAAATTCTAATGCCGCCTACGCAGATTCTGCTTAACGATCACGAAGATTAGAAATATTACAGTTCCTATGGAGGCATATAGAGCCGTTTTTTCTCGCCCCATTTGCGATTGAAAAAGAAAGGAAATAACTAGTAGTAGTAAAATGTTAGTACAATATACCTTCTATCATGCAACGTAAGGCGGACTGCAGATTATGAATGCAAATGTAGACCATATTTGCGGTGCAGCACAAATAACTTGTGCTTCAAATTCCTCCAACAGGAGAAGGAAGCGACAGCGACACACACACACACACACACACACACACACACACACACCACTGGCTCAGAAGCGAGTCTTACAGCGAAGGAAATGGGATGGCATATCCTCTTCATCGCACAGGTGATATCTGTTGGCGCGACTCTAGGAAAATATACCGTCGGAACGCTTCAGAGCTCCGCAAACGTTTCACTCGGATTCACGACATTTCAGCCGCTGTTGACTTGCAAACGCGGAGCTCCCTTCAGTGGCAGCGTCTCCATTTTACTTACAAACGAGTCAAAGCTGCAGATACGGCGACGTCTGTGCAGTAGGATCTCGCTATTTTTACGAGCAGTATCCTGCGAAGGCTAAGATGTCGATAACTACATACTTTTAAGATGAACGATATCACACAGTAATCGATGTATTTGATGAGGAAATGAGGAAGATACAAACTGGAAAGTCTTACTGAACGAAATCTGCACGCCTCTGGGCACTTTTTAAGTTTCTCTACACATTTGTAAATTTTTATCCTTACCTTGCAATAATTTGTGTGTGTTCTGTGATATCGCATATAATTATGTACTTTATTTCACTCGCTTTTTATAACGCATACTAGCGAACCCAGCAATACCCGCTAAATATGGGTGGAAAACTGATAAACAGGGTGATTATAATTAAAGTATCAAAACGCTGTAGAAGTAACACCACTGGTCAGAATGACGTCTAATTGCAACGGAATATTATCGGAGAAGGGGGAAAACATATAGTAGAAAAAAGTGTTGCGAAAATTGATCGATAGATGGCGCTCTGTGTGTCAGAATACGTAAATGAAAACACCTGTCATGCTCACGACCCATTGAAGTTGGTAGAAACACGCCGGGTACACGGCTTCTCCTTCTTTGGCGTCTGCGACGTTCGCCATGACTGTCTCAATGCAGGATCGCGCTCTGCTTGAAAAGCTGTATTACAAGAATGATGACTGTACATACGTCGCTCTGCAGAAGTTGCGGACACTGAAGGGTTTGAAGAAAAGGCATTGGTCCGATGACTGCCGTGGGTCTGGAGAAAATGATTCGAAAATTCTTTTGATGTGCAACATGGCACAGGGAGGGGACGAGTTGATTCGACGTCAGTAGAAGCAGTGACCATAGCAATGCAGGAGGGAACGAATGGTGGTGTGCAAACATGTAGTGCACGGAGAATTGCCCGAACATTGGACTTACTCATGGGCATGGTGCGTAAAATCCTACGAAACATCCTTCCTTGCTGTCCATTGAGAATGCTCTATGTGACCGAGTTGCTTCCTGTCGACCTGCCAGCAAGAGAGATCTCTGATTTAGAATTTCTTGCTCGCATGGAAGTGGACAACGATTGGTTGTGGAAGATTTTGTGGACAGAAAAAGCCCACTTCCACCTGACAAGGTATGTCAGTGCACAGAGTTGTCGAATATGGGCAACGGAAAATCCACACGCAGATCACCCAGTACCACTTCGTCCTGAAAATGTCACTGTGTGGTGCGGGTTTGCGACATCATGTATCGTAGGACCATATTTTTTTCGAAGAGACACGTGCTTCCGGTCCTGTTACCTGTACCGTCACTGGTAAGCGCTATGAATGTCTTTTGCGCAACCACGTCATTCCAGCGCTCCAACAGCGTGGATGTGTGGATGGGGTCATTTTTACGCAAGATGGCGCACCTCCTCATACTGCAAATCGAGTTAAGCAGCTGCTGAACGCCATTTCGGAAATGCTAGAATTATCAGTCGCCATTTCCCTACAACCTGGCTGTCCCGATCACCTGATCTTAATCCGTGTGACTTCTGGCTGTGGGGCTGTCTGAAAGACGTTGTGTTCAGTGTTGCAATTGCAAACTCAGCTGCATTGAAGGCAACTCCTTCTGAACGTCACCCCGGAAACACTTCTATCAGTTGTGGAACATGCTGTTCCTCGATTTCAACTTGTTGCAGAAAACGGTGGACAGCATACCGAACATGTTTCGCGCCAGTCACACGGACATTAATAATCCCATTTGATTTTGATTGATGCTGATTTTGATTGATACCTGTTATGTGAATCCACATACTTTCAGATGGATCCTTGTAGCACACCAAATAAAGAGCTTCCACTGAACAACAGTATCACTCTATCTGTAAGAATTAGAGGAAGTTAGTCATGCAATTTAAATTTTAATATGCTAATTAGCTTAGATCCATAAATATTTCTTGATTGAAAGGGGCTGTTTCGTTAAAAGCTGCCCTCCACTACGTACAATGGCAGTCTCCTGCTTTTTGGAAACCGAATTAATGAAGCTTTGTGCGCACCATGGCTCACCCTCAGTCTGGGCCTCCCCTTCGTTCGGATCATATCTTGGTGGAGACTAGTCGTCCTATATACACCAAAAAATACGGACCGTTAGTATATAAGCCGTTAACCTACGGCACCCATTTTCGCATATGTTAAGGACGGAAGAAGACGGGAAGAAGGAATATGGGGTTTAATGTGTTCAAAATGGTTCAAATGGCTCTGATCACTCAGTGACTTAACTTCTGAGGTCATCACTCGGCTCGAACTTAGAACTAATTAAACCTAACATCACAAACATCCATGCCTGAGGCAGGATTCGAACCTGCGACTCTAGCGGTCGCTCGGTTCCAGACTGTAGCGCCTAGAACCGCACGGCCCCTCCGGCCGGCCAGTTTAATGTGTCTTCGACATCTGGGTCACTACAGATGGCGCACAAGGACGAGGCCTTGCCCTTTCAAAGGAAGCATTCCAGCATTTGCTTGAAGCTACTTAGGGAAATTACGGAAAACGTAAATATGGGTGGCCGGACGCGAGTTTGAACCGTCGTCCTCCGGAATGCGAGTCCAGTGTGGTAACCACTGCGCCCTTAGTCTTGCTCTCTACCCGTGCGATTATAACGTCTTCCGTCTCTTAGTCAGTTAGTTGGTTGCGTGTTCCATTGATCAGTCGCACGGTACGGTAGCCGTTATGATGTGGAAAGTGTCAAGTGCACATGAAATGCACACATGAAACAAGAATTTTTAATATATATGTATATATTACAATACAGAGTTAAAGATTAATATTTCTATTATTTACCCCATTCCCTTAAATGGCCCAAAATGCATATACTATATTTATAGATTTATTTATTCCTATTCAAGAATTCATCTATGGTATAGAAGGAGTTGTCAAGCAGAATTGATTTCAATTTATTTTTGAAGCTATTACTGCTGTCTGTCAGACATTTTATTTCATCTGGTAATTTGTCAAATGGCTCTGAGCACTATGGGACTCAACTTCTGTGGTCATCAGTCCCCTAGAACTTTGAACTACTTAAACCTAACTAACCTAAGGACATGACACACATCCGTGCCCGAGGCAGGATTCGAACCTGCGACCGTAGCGGTCACGTGTTTCCAAACTGAAGCGCCTAGAGCCGCACGGCCACACCGGCCGGCATTAACGCTAGTAACTTAGAGCGGAGTTTACTCGTGGCTGGTATAAAAAATATGACGGTAATTATCATTGAAAATGATTTTAAATGCCACAGAATAGAGATAAAAGGCTCAAAGAGTTTTATCTACTTATATTACCTTAATATAATAGCAATGGAAAATAACACAAGACAAATTGACTATCGTCTGTCTGCCGCCATCTTAGCAAAAATATCTCAGCAGCAATTTTGAATCGAGAATTTTAACAAACATAAATGTTGTTAGATATAAATGAATGGAATGTGAGCTGGTCGTCCGGAATCTACTTTAAAAGACAGAACTCAAGTTAGACTGAATCTTTAAAAATAGTGCTCACAGCACTTTACGTAATATCAATTTCTTATTTGCTGATGTATGAAGCCTAATCATTTCCGACGGTTTACATGAAACATTTTAATAGGAGACATACGCCAGTGTTGTGCACGGGTAGTATTTTGTGACTAAATGTTCCTTTTGCCGGAGAAAATTCTTACATGTTAAGTAACATGTGTAAAATCTGATAAATGATATTCAATTTAGTGCCACTCACACGACTTTACAGACAACATTTCTACACAACGTCAAGTCGAGATTTCTTTAGCAGAGTGACAAATATTAGCCGGGATAATCATTTTTGAGATCAAACGAATTGTTACTCTGACAATAGGTAACTGGCTTTATATTTTTTTTATCTACCTGAAATATCATTTATAAGTAATTAAAGTCACAAAATACTATAAACCGGTTCCGCCACACAACTATTACATTTCATTTATATTTCTTGGCGGTAAAATTGTGTCTATTAATTTATCTTTCAAAACAATCGTGGTAACAATATGATCATATTATAATTTCAAATATTCAGGACTTCAAATGTACCTGCGAAATAGGTAAAAAACAAGAATAATTCATCATATGTTAGTTTCATGATTTATTTCTGTTTGTAAAACAATTTTTGTCATGGCATCAAAATTTTTTCAATGCGGAATTACAATTTTTATGTCATTAGAGCGTGATGTGAACTAATTTGTATCGGGTTCTCCAGTACATGACAAAGAAAGAGGTGCACTGACCATTTCCATTACACTGTTCAACATGCCATTGCTACCTCACGGCCCAGTGGCAGGTTTCCCGGCGTTACACGCTGTGTGTGTGTTTCGCTTGACGGCCCCTATGGAAGCAGGCGCCGAGAGCCTGTCGGGACGGCGAGCCAGCGCGTGGCTGCCGGCCAAGGCAGAGGAGCGGCGGAGGCGGCGGGATGCAGCCGCAATCAATACACGCCGGAGCGGCGGCGGCTGACGGACAACCGACACGTGGGACACGGGGCCCCAAAGGGCTGCCACGGACACAGCCCGTGTTCACATACGGCGAGGTTTGTGTGTCTCAACCAAGAGATATCACGCTCTACTTCTGCGTTAGCGACATTGCCTTATGACAGATTTCCAGTGGATGCTCTCCATTGTGTTCTGTTCTGAGCATCTTACTTCAAAGCTTGGTAAGTTCGTCCTCTAGTAATTTCGTCCATCAATTTAATTCTTTTCCTACCCCTTCGTCTTCTTCCTTCCACTTCTCGCTCTGTAATTCTTTGTTGCTGACATTACGTACGCGGTGTATGTCCCAGCAAAGGCATATTGAAGAACCACAGAAACTGGCACACCTGCCTAATCGTGGAAGGCCGCCGCGAGCAAACAGAACCGATGCAACACCACGTAGCATAGACTCGACTAATGTCTGAAGGTTATACTTATAAGGATATGGTGTCTGTTCTTTCGGATATGTCCGAAAGAACCGACACCATTGATGACCTGCAGCGGTCTAGAACGAAATTAGAATCATATGTTAATAACTTCAGCTGCCGACGGGCGTTGATATATAACAACGGGGACAGGTGAAAACATGTGGCCGGCCGATGTGGCCAAGCGGTCCTAGGCGCTTCAGTCCGGAACAGTGCGACCGCTACGGTCGCAGGTTCGAATCCTGCCTCCGGCATGAATGTGTATGATATCCTTAGGTTGGTTAGGTTTAAGTAATTCTAAGTCCTAGGGAACTGATGACCCCAGATGTTAACTCCCATAGTGCTCAGAGCAATTTGAACCATTTGAAAATATGTGCCACGACCGGGACTCCAACCCGAGATCTCCTGCTTACATGGCAGACGCTCTATCCATCTGAGCCATCGAGGGCAAAGAGGATAGTGCGAGTGCAAGGACTATCTCGCCCATAACTCCCGCGAGACCCACATTCTCATCGTATATAACCACACACTACATTCGTAGCGTCCCTACCTAACACTCTCATTACTCGTGGAAGACGTTCTTACCAAGTCCCTTAAAAATCGGGTAATACGTGTGCATCCGCACAGAAAAAGAAGGTCATGGCAGGTATTGCCAAACTATAG
Organism: Schistocerca gregaria; assembly: GCF_023897955.1. Taxonomy (NCBI): domain Eukaryota; kingdom Metazoa; phylum Arthropoda; class Insecta; order Orthoptera; family Acrididae; genus Schistocerca; species Schistocerca gregaria. The sequence goes on from NC_064926.1 coordinate 470,198,826, forward strand.
ACTTATATGGATATGGCGTCTGTTCTTTCGGACATGTCCCGAACTCTTGCGGGACTTGGTAAGAATGTCTTCCACGAATAATAAGTCTGTTGGGTAGGGACACTACGAATGTAGTGGGTGGACATATACGGTGGGTCTTGCGGGAGGAGTGCGCGAGATGGTTGGTTGGTTGGTTGGTTGGGGAAGGAGACCAGACAGCGTGGTCATCGGTCTCATCGTATTAGAGAAGGATGGGGAAGGAAGTCGGCCGTGCACTTTCAGAGGAACCATCCCGGCATTTGCCTGGAGTGGTTTAGGGAAATCACGGAAAAACTAAATCAGGATGGCCGGACGCGGGGTTGAACCGTCGTCCTCCCGCGAGTTAGTCCGTGCAGTCGCTCTTTCCTGTATGCCCTCGGTGGCTCAGATGTATAGAGCGTCTGCCATGTAAGCAGGACATCACGCGTTCGAGTCCCGGTTGGGGCACACATTTTCACCTGTCCCTGCAGCTGTAGGTATTAATATATAATTCTAATGAAACTTCCTGGCAGATTAAAACTGTGTGCCCGACCGAGACTCGAACACGGGATCTTTGCCATTCGCGAGCAAGTGCTTTAGTGGTAGAACGAAAACCGCCGATACTTTTTGACGCACATCGTGTTCCTCCATTCACCGCTCTTCTTGAATCCAAACACGTTCGTAGTAGGCAAGGGATTCAAAACTTTAAGCAATTCCAGTGTGTGTTTTGTTTGTTCGTAAATAAGCTAATTTCTCATACAAATAGCTTCAATCTGTGTTGTTACGTTACTCCTGGCAGGAATAAATATATTCATCAGACTGTTTTTTGCCTGTCTGCGATACACTAACCTACACTTTAATTCTGCTTACGTGTACACTACTGGCCATTAAAACTGCTACACCAAGAAGAAATGCATATGATAAACGAGTATACATTGGACAAATATATAATACTAGAACTGACATGTAATTACATTTTCACGCAATTTGGGTGCAGAGATACTGAGAAATCAGTACCTAGAACAACCACCTCTGGACGTAATAACGGCCTTGATACGCCTGGCCATTGAGTCAAACAGAGCTTGGATGATGTGTACAGGTACAGCTGCCCATGCAGCCTCAACACGATACCACAGTTCATCGTGTGTAGTGACTGGCGTATTGTGACGAGCCAGTTGCTCGGCCACCATTGACCAGACGTTTTCAGTTGGTGAGAGATCTGGAGAATGTGCGGGCCAGAGCAGCAGTCGAACATTTTCCGTATCCAGAAAGGCCTGGACCTGAATCATGCGGTCGTGCATTATCCTGCTGAAATGTAGGGTTCCGCAGTGATCGAATGACGGGTAGAGCCACGGGTCGTAACGCATCTGAAATGTAACGTCCACAGTTCAAAGTGCTGTCAATGCGAAAAACATGTGACCGAGACGTGTAACCAATGGCACCCCATACCATCACGCGATGTCTCCAAACACGGATGCGTCCATCATAATGTTGTAAACAGAACCTAGATTCATCCGAAAAATGACAGTTTTGCCATTCGTGCACCCAGGTTCGTCGTCGAGTACACCATCGCAGGCGTTCCTGTCTGTGATGCAGTGTCAAGGGTAACCGCAGCCATCGTCTCCGAGCTGATAGTCCATGCTGCTGTAAATGTCGTCGAACTGTTCGGGCAGATGGTTGTTGTTTTGCATACGTCCCCATCTGTTGACTCAGGGATCGAGGCGTGGCTGCACAATCCGTTAGAGCCATGCGGATAAGATGCCTCTCACCACGACTGCTAGTGATACGAGGCCGCTGGGATCCAGCATGGCGTTCCGTATTACCCTCCTGAACCCACCGATTCCATATTCTGCTAACAGTCATTGGATCTCGGCCAGCGCTAGCAGCAATGTCGCGATACGATAAACCGCAATCGCCGTAGGCTACAATCCGACCCTTATCAAAGTCGGGAGCGTGATGTTACGCATTTCTCCTCCTTACACGAGGCATCACAACAACGTTTCGCCAGGCAACGCCGGTCAACTGCTGTTTGTGTATGAGAAATCGGTTGGAAACTTTCCTCATGTCAGCACGTTGTAGGTGTCGCGACCGGCGCCAACCTTGTGTGAATGCTCTAAAAAGCTAACCATGTGCATATCACAGCATCTTATCCCTGTCGGTTAAATTTCGCGTCTGTAGCACATCTTCGTGGTGTAGCAATTTTAATAGCCAGTAGTGTATAACCATCATACCGTTGTGGGCTATGTACTGTTCCCTTCTTTGACCTGATACTCTCAGCTCTGCAGGGATTACAATCAATTTTTGAGTCCAACAAACCGGACTAAAATTGTGGGTCTCCCTGAAGCGGTACTTGTTCCTTGCAGTTAAGAAGGTTACCTATCTCTGAACATGCTGTTTCATTCGTCTTTTCACTGCAGAAAAGTTCAGTGAGGGAAGGATTAAAATATAAACGGAGGTACCCAAAAAAAAACTAAGCCTTGATACCGCCCGAGAGGCAAGCGCTTTGGTCTCGTTGGGCTTAGCACCGCTGAACGAAGAGGAGGAAGTTCAGCCGCCCGCAGCTGAAGACCGATGCGCTTTGCAACTGCTCGCTAAGCCGCTTTCCGCTGCTGCGGCTGTGCGTGTGTGGGCGCTTTTTGTTGAAAGGAAATAGAAGCCGTTCCAAAATATCTGGTGATGGCTCTGTAGCGCGCTGTCATGACAAATGCTCTAAAATTTGCTGATACACTGACCGGGAACGTCAGGCGTTGTCTGTTGTTGCGACTCGCGTATAACAGTGCGTCTAAACCAATTTTCAGATGTGGCTTACAACTGATTCTGTGAGCTTAATGCTGCATTTATAGACGTGCACCTCGCGCCTGGTCGCCGTTCTACTGCATTTACCCGCGAAGCAAGAAACGGGTGATCAGAAAGTCAGTATAAATTTGAAAACTTAATAAACCACCGAATAATGTAGATAGAGAGGTAAAAATTGACACATATGCTTGGAATGACTTGCTGTTTTATTAGAACCAAAAAAACCAAGTTCACAAAATGTCCGACAGATGCGCGTCGTTTGGTGATGATCGTGTGTTCAGCCGCCACATCCTTCATGCTTGGCCTCCCAGGTACCCAGACCTCAGTCCCTGCGATTATTGGCTTTGGGGTTACCTGAAGTCGCAAGCGTATCGTTATCGACCGACATCTCTAGGGATGCTGAAAGACAACATCCGACGCCAATGCCTCACCGTAACTCCGGACATGCTTTACAGTGCTGTTCACAACATTATTCCCCCACTACAGCTATTGTTGAGGAATAATGGTGGACATATTGAGCATTTACTGTAAAGAACATCATCTTTGCTTTGTCTTAATTTGTTATGCTAATTTTTGCTAGTCTGATCAGATGAAGCACCATCTGTTGAACATTTTTTCAACTTTGGTATTTTTTTCTTTTTTTTGTTCTAATTAAACACCATGTCATTCCAAGCATGTGTGTCAATTTGTACCTCTCTATCTACATTATTCCGTGATTTATTCAGTTTTCACGTTTATACTGACTTTTTGATCACCTGGTAGATGCTCGCGTGAAGGTGCACGGCTCTTTCTTAATATGCTCACACGAGTAATTCCAACCATTCACACCTAGAGAAAAGCAAGAACGCTGTCTCAGTGATAAAGATGTCTACCATCATCACTGTACGGTAGTAGCAGAGGGTACCTGTACCACAACTTTTTTTTTTTCCTGTTACACTCGCATATAGAACGAGGGAAAAACGACTGTATATGCCTTCGCATGAGCAATAACTTTTGTTATCTTCGTGGTCCTTAAGCGAAATGTATCTTGACGGCAATAGAATCATTCCGCAATCATCTTCAAATTCCGGGGCTCTAAATTTTCGGAATACTTGTTTATGAATTATTTACGAATTATATACAGGTATACTGCTACGTAAATTTTTTATATTTTATCTCATTCACAATGAGCCCATTTCGGCAAATTGCTATCGTCAGGTGCTCTGTAAATACACAGATAAGCAATGATCTTAGTATAATGGTTTTGTAACTATGGCCTGAAAATTTATAATTTATCATAAGGTGTTTTACCCTACACGTAATATCGTTGCTGTCATGTCCTGTCTGTTTTGGAATTATTACATTCTCCCAGGTGTAGAGTGGAGATGTATATCAGATGTTACTTGTTTTCTAAATATGCTTCTTGTCTGACAGTTGGATGACAGTGTATCAGCGACGTTACATGTTTACATAGTTGCCATAACAAGTAAGTGATGAGTGAAATTCCACCCTTCACCTGGGAGAAAGTAACGATATCAAACCAGACAAAACACGGTAGCAACGATGTTACGTGTAAGGTAAAACACCTAATGATAAATTTTCAGATCATAGTTACAAAACCATTAAATTAAGACCATCGCTTATCTATGTATTTACAGATCACCTAATGATATATTATAAATTTTCAGACCACAGTTACAAAACCATTATATTAAGGCCATCGCTGAACTGTGTGTTTACAGAGAACCTGACGATGTTAACTTGCCGAAATGGGCTCATTGTGAATGAGATAAAATAAAAAACAACTTACATAGCAGTGTAGCTGCATATTATTCATAAATAATCATGTCATTAAAAGACAAAAGTTTCTGAATACTGTTCCTCGAAAAGAATGTCACCGTCCCTCTAGGGATTCCCATTTGAGTTTCCTAACCATATCCGTAATATTTGTGTGTTATTCGAAACTACCGGTAACAATTCTTGCAGGCCGCCCCTGAATTGCTTCGATGTCTTCCTTCAATCCCACCCGGTGCGGATTCCAACACTAGATCATACTCAAGAGTAGGTTGTACTAGCGTCCTATATGCGCTACCTTTTACAGATGAATCACACTGTGTGACTTTTCTCCCAATAAACCGAAGTCGACCATTCGCTCTCCTTACACCAATGCCCGTTCCATTTCATTTCCATTTGCTGCGCTACGTCTGTATACTTAATCGAAATGAATGTGTCAAGTAGCTCGCTACTAGCGCTATTTTCGAACGTTAAAGGATTCTTTTTCCTCGGCATTTGGATTAACTTACATTTTTCTACGTACAAAGCCGGCTGCCGTTCAGCACACTAACTAGAAATTTTCTGTAATTCATCTTGTATCCACCTACAGTCATTCAACGATGACAGTTTCCCATGTACCACAGCATCATCAGCACAAAGCCGGAGACTGCTGCCCACCCTCACCGTCGGATCATGAGTGTGTATAGAGTGGTCCCGTGGTCCTATCACACTTCCGATAACCTGGTCTCTGAAGAGCGCTCGCCGTCGAGGACCACGTAGCGGGTTCTACTACATATGAAGTCTTCAAGACACTCACCTATCTCTGAACCTAACCCGTATGCTTATACTTTCTTTAGCAGTCCACAGTGGGCTACCGTATCAAATCTAGAAATATACGGTTCTGTAGTAACCATACAATCTCCTCCTCCCCTCCTTTTTGTGCCTTTGTCCCACACGACTCAGGCTCGGAAAAGTTATTGATGGATTTGGAATGGTTACGTTTTTTAAGGGGTGATCAGATACCCTCGCTATTACATCCTGGCTGAATGTGTACACCCCAGCTGTTTGCGTCCATTATTATTGATGTGAAAGTGGGCACAGGGTTGCGAATCGTGTAATGGAGGCGGGGTTTGAGTATCATCCCGATATTCGCCTAATGGGATGTGGTACATCATGTGAAAACCACATCCAAGCTGGCTGGCACACGGACTCTCGTCTTTAATCCGCTGGGCGGATTCGATCAAGGGCGGGGGCACCTCCCCGGCCCGAAAGCGGTGCTTTAACACGCACGGCTATCCGGGCGCGTAGTACCCGTAAGACAGTGTAAGCAGCTGTCTGAACTATAAGCACGATTTCAGTGTTCTTTTATTTTCTCTTGTAGACACAAATTATTCTTAAATCAAAGTGATTCATAAGAGAACCAGGACGACTCCGGTACATTATGAGACCCAGGATCACAACTCTTTAACATACTCGTCGGACGTGCTACGAAAGAAAGTAGGTTGAGGTTTGCCTTTACTGTTTTCAAGTCATTATTTCTGAGGCACCGCAGAGAGTCGTTTTATCACACTGCCTCTTTATAATCCGCAGAGTTAACCGTCTTAATCAAAAAATAAAATGCTCGAGAATACTCTTGAAATACCTTGCGTTTCTCGTTGGTGTACTCGGCCGAAGTGATAAGGCACACACAAACGGAGAGAACCACAGACAAGCTCTTGTCTAAAAAAAGGGTCTGAGCACTATGCGACTTAACTTCTGAAGTCATCAGTCGCCTAGAACTTAGAACTAATTAAATCCAACTAACCTAAGGACATCACACACATCCATGCCCGCGGCAGTATTCGAACCTGCGACCGGAGCAGTCGCTCGGCTCCAGACTGTAGCGCCTAGAACCGCAAGGCCTCTGAAGCCGGCAAGCTCTTGTCTGCTGCAGTGTCTCTCCATGTGAGATGCGGAGGCAGTTGCGCCTGCGCACGAAAGGTGTTCAAATCAGAGGCATGTGTGACTTTACTCCTTGTCTCCTCGTGCAATGACCTCATGCACCAGGCGCGCAAGAAGTTGCACAGGTGTATATGCACATTAACTGTGGTTTGATCGTTTATGGATGTACTGACGGAAGTTCAAAAACCAACGAGAACCAATCTGATGCTGACTGGTGGTTTTGTCACTGCCGACACTATTTAGTCGGATGAAGATATAAAACGGACTCTCAGCCAGTCACATTTGTGCTAATGAACGCCCACTTTTTGTAAAATTTACAAGGGAACAATGGAATCTTCCACATATACCGTTTGTGAATGTGGAGAGTTTTGTGGTGTTCTATATCTGTGACGACAAGTGAACTGAGCTGGCAAAATGTTTTTCATTTTCTTATACTCGGTCCAGTCGAAGTAATGTGACTGCGCAGGTTCGACGTCGACGTGCAATAACCACTCGCAGACTGTATGTGGCAGCACTGGCAGTGTAGGGTACATAAAGTGTGTTGCGGGGTCTCTGACGCCAGTGCAGTAGCTTTAAGGCGGAAACGGGACGATTTAGCTGAGGTCCAGAAGAGTACAATCTTTGGTTGTCTGGCTAAGTTTGTAAACTTGTTTCGTGCCGCCGTGGTTACGGTATACCGTGGAAGACAAAATGGCCTCGACCTACAGCCGGCGCGGAGGCAGCTGTGGTTCACCAAGGGCCCTAGATGAGAGTGACGAACGATGGCTTCAGGGATGTGTAAGGGCGGTTAGACATGCAATTGCTCAGCAGCTCTATCCCCAGATGAGCCAGAGGATTTCCAATAGTGTCTCCGCAACGACCGGTCACGGAACGTTACTACTTATGGTCTAACATTCTGCGTGGTGTCTGTCTGTTCTAAGTCGTGTCTCCCTACCTCTTTCGCGCAACGACGCTCTGAGCGTGTTTCTTAGGGAACTGACTAGTTTGAACTTGGGACCAATTGCTGGCAAGGAGACGCCAGACCACACATGACATGTAGAGTTCAGAAGAGTTCAGTGAGACTAGCGATGATATAATCAAATACTTAATGATTTCAGCGTCAGCTCCACTGCACTCCCTGTAAGAGAATCTGAATACTAACTAAATTAAGTGGAAGGAGTTCAAGGCTTTCCTATTTTTAGTTAGTTGGTAAAATAACATCGAGAAATTAGTTAAGTTTATCACTGGAATTTGTATTCTACTCACAAAACACTGTTTATAAATTGCACTATTGATAAAAGGAAATATTTTAGAACAGGATGATAAAAACCAACTGCATTCAACAAAAATGTGAACGAATATTCCCTGAATGGGTTTCCAAGTTCTACAACGGATCGAAGGATGACGTATGCCATATCACATCTATAATATAGGTTTAAATGAAGTTCCATAAAAGAGAAAACTATCAAAAATGGTCTACAGTGACCCTCAATTATCTTTAATTACTTAAGTAACTTGTCGTAAATTACAGTGGCTGATGTGGCTTCTCAATATTTATATAACAGAAAAATCATCGCATTTCAGATTTTTAACTTCTAATAGGTAATGTGAATACCACAAAGTTTAATTGACGATCAACACTAGTATTACATAAAAAGGGGATGTAACAGATGAGACTTCTGCAGTTCTGAGTGAATCCTCCACAGCAGGTGCCTGCGGTTCATGTCCCCATGCCGTGCATTCATTACCTTGTCATTCGTTAGGCAGCGTCAGGGGGCGGTGGGCGGCGCAGCTCCACACACCTCGCCGTCTCAGAAGCAACTGTCACGAATTTCTCTTTACTACAATTTACCGAAGTTGGTTTAAGAAAAGCTATGTGGCTATGTTTTCAACTGACCAATCAGGATCTCAACGTTTACCTTAAGCTCCGCCTACAAAAATTCTATCCAATGGACAACGTTATACTTTTCGTGGTGCGGCAGTGTTTTCTAATGTATTTTGCTACGTAACAGAGAAGCGAAAAAGTCTCACGCTAAAACTTGTGGCTGGTGTGGCCCTTTTAGTGTTATCGTAGGATCTATACTGTTCTTCTGGAGGGCTCTATCTTTTAACATGGGCTGGGGGGTGGTCTTGGCGGTCGGCTGCCACGTGGGTGTCGGTCCCTTATCGTAGGGCCTTCTATCTTACACTATTCTGCTCTCGGCTTCTGTTCTCGTTTCTCACCTAGGAACTGCGTCTGTTTCACGGTGTAAAGGTATGACATGCATTTAGGCGTTCTTTTGTTAGCCTGTGGTGTTCCATTTGCTCACTCGTTAATCGTATAACTTTGGTTAATTTAATGTCGGGATTTATACGGAACTATGTGACATACTGCCGGATTTGCTATCATGTCAAAGTTTTCAAGGAAGGTGTTGGATTTGCCTGACACCTTAGAATGGGCCTCCACAGCAGGTGCCTGCGGTTCATGTCCCCATGCCGACTGTCCATCGCCGACGAAGGCTGGAATTTGTATGCGAATACCGCAACTTGGCATCCACTGAGCGGAAACAGACGGCCTTTTCAGATGAATCACGTTGGTGGATGAATAGCCGTTGGTGTGTTCAATCCTGTAGCAATCGCCAGAAAGGTCCAGGCTGGAGGAGAGAGTGTTATGGTCTGGGGAATGTCGTGGAATTCCCTGGTTGTTCTCATCATTCAGGAAGGTACACTGGATTAACACAAGTATGCATCCATCAGTAGAGACGATGTCCAGTTCTACTCGAAGTGCGTTACACATAGTTGGTTTTTCTCGGCACGATGGCATTTACCAGCAGGGCAGTACAGCCAAAGCTCGCGGTAGACGTAGGTGATTCTAACAGCAGCAGGACGAGTTTACCGTACTCCCCCTGCCACCATACTCCCTGGATTGAAACCCAATCGAGAACCTGTGGGCTACACCCGCTACGGATCTTCAACCTAGAAAGCTAGCGCGGCTGCTCGCGACACTGGGAGCGGCATGACTTCACATCCCTTTCATCCAGGAAACCTCAGTGACTCTCGTTCTGGACGTCCGTGCCGTATAAGGTGTTTATTCATGATTTTGACAAGTAGTCATATTAATGTGACTGGACTCTGTAACACCATGACGGTCGCTTTGGGACGCTTTCGAAGACGTAGAACTGGTACCAGCCGGTCATTTGACCCTCCACTGCTGTCGTAAATCACTGGAGAAACGCGGAGGCCGGCTGTATGGAATAAGAGCAGTAAAATGGGTCCACGTGCAATGGTGTAGTATTTGGAAAAGGATGATTACACGGTGAATCAAATTGCCCCAGTTGTTGGTGTATTGAGACGCATTGTACAACGTGTCTAACAGGAAAGGCATGCCACTAGCAGCAACTTAACACGGCGTAATTACTGTGGTCATTGAAAGATCCTAACTGATGTTGTTGTCGTCTTCAGTCCGTGAGTGATTTGATGCAGTTCTCCACACTAGTCTATCCTGTGCAAGCCTCGCCGGCCCCTGTGGCCGAGCGGTTCTAGGCGTTTCATTCCGGAACCGCGCTGCTGCTACGGTCGCAGGTTTCTAATCCTGCCTCGGGCATGAATGTGTGTGCTGTCCTTAGGTTAGTTACGTTTAAGTAGGTCTAAGTCTAGGGGACTGATGATTTCAGATGTTAAGTCCGATAGTGCTTAGATCCATTTGAACCATTTTTTGTGCAAGCGTCTTCATCTGCGAATACATTCTTCTGAATCTGCTTACTGTATTCACCTCTTGGTCACTCTATACCGTTTTTACCCCAACAGTTACCTCCAACATTAAATTGTTGATCCCTTGACATCTCAGAATGTGCCCTACCGGCCATCTCTTCTTCTAGTCAGGTTCTGCAACATTTTCTTTTCTCCCCAGTGCTATTCAGTACCCTCTCATTAGTTACGCGATTTACCCATCTAATCTTCGGTAGTGCCTCATTTCAAAAGCTTCTATTGTCTTCTTCTCGTAATTGTTTACCGCAGATGTTTCACTTCAAATGGCTCTGAGCACTATGGGACTAAACATCTGTGGTCATCAGTCCCCTAGAACTTAGAACTACTTAAACCTAACCAAGCTAAGGACATCACACACAACCATGCCAGAGGCAGGATTCGAACCTGCGTCCGTAGCGGTCACGCGATTCGAGACTGACGCGCCTAGAATTGCACGGTCACACCGGCCGGCTGTTTCACTTCCGTAATGGCTCTACTCCATATAGGTAGCTTCATAAAAGACTTCTGATCATTTTAATCTACACTCAATGTCAACTAATTTCTCTTCTTCAGGAACGCTTTTCTTGCAATTCCCAGTCAACATTTTATATCCTCTATTTCGGCCATTATCAGTGTGCTGCTCAAATAACAACTCTTCTTTTTCCAATGTCCTGTTTCCTAATCTAATCCCTCTGCATCGCATGGTTTTCTTCGACTACATTTCACTATCCATGTTTTGCTTTCGTTCATTTTCATCTTATATCATCCTTTCAAGACACTCTCAATTCCGTTGAACTGCTCTTACAAGTCCTTTGCTGTCTCTGACAGAACGATGTCATCTGCAAACCTCTAAGTTTTCATTTTTTCTCCCTGAACTTTAAATACTTCTCCACATTTTTCTCTGGCTGCGTTTATTGCTTGCTCACTGTAAATTTGGAATAAACTCAGACATAGGCTACAGCCCCATCTCACTCCCTTCTCAACTACTATTTGCCTTTAATTAGTGTCGACTCTTATGACTGCCGTCTGATTCCTGTACAAGTTGTAAAAGCCTTTCACTCCCTGTGTTTTACCCCTCGTGCCTTCAGAATTTCGAATAGAGTAGTCCAGTCAACACTGAGCTTACAAATACTATAAATGTAGGTTTGCATTTCCTTAACCGACCTTCTAGGAAACGTCGTAGGATCGGAAACGAGCGTAATGCCTTGCCAACGACAACCTTATACAAACCGACAGTCTTTGCTGAAATTAGTGAATCAGCCCACTTTAACCAGCTACAATCCAACATTGCGAAGAATTGTATGCACTAGACATTTCTAGTCTGATATCTCGCAAAAGACCATTGCTCACAGCGGCACAGAAAGCCGGACTACTCACACTGCAGAGTATCTGGGTCTAGGCGTATTATGTGGCCAGACGACGATTTTTCCTCTTTCTAAATCATTCAAGGCGTCGAGTGCACGAGCGTTTACGCCAGTGTGTGGAGGGTGCCATTCAGTGATGTTTTGGGAGAGGTGAATTTCTTACCATGATTTGGGCTAATTCGTTTAACCTACCTATGAATAAGGATCAAGATTTTTATTTTAACATTCTCGATGAAAAAGGACTGCCATTTTTCCTACATCTTCATGACGAGAGCCCTTCGAACTCCCGTCTTCCAAGCACGGCAATAGTTTTCAAAGTGCTGCACGCCTACGTTCCTAGATTGGCGAATACTGGAGTATGCCATCGCACCTCAGCTGCTGAATCACAAAATCTTAATTCCACAGAAAATATCTGAGGTTATTCCGAACGTCGGGTGAATCGCAGCAATCAACATCCCTGCAAATTTTTAGCTCCATGGGATATAATTATTTATCAGTGGCTTCTGCTGGCTAAGACAAAACTGAAGAAAATTGTAAACTCTCATCGTTGACCAATGGCGGCTATTATGAAGGCAGTATTACAAGATGTTAGTGTGATGAGTGGGGAGGGGGGACAGAGAGACTAACCGTTTGTCCAGTTTCCTTAGTACATTAAGTAGAAGCATTAAAATACACCGCCTGACAAAAAAAGTTAGTCTCCCAGAAATGGAGAAAGAAACGAAATGGAACTTCGCGAGTTGACAGCGTATGTGGTATTATTTCACTTATCACAAAATCGAGTCACATTTCCAAACTACGTGTTAGTTTGAGTACGTTGATCAGTATGACGTTGCACCCACTCTGGTCTGGCTGCATGCTCTGATGCAATTGGGAAGAGCTTCATAAAGCTGGTGTAGCCTCTCCTGAGACAATCTGGTCCACAACTGTTGGGATTGGTTCTTCGTATCCTGAATCCTGAATCTGAAACAGAGTAGACGTCCCAGCTGACCAACACTTGTTCTATCGACGACGGATCTTGGGATCTTACTGGGCCGAACACTGTGACCGAGCGGTTCTAGGCGCTTCAGTCTGGAATCGCGCTACCGCTACGGTCGCAGGTTCGAATACTGCCTCGGGCATGGATGTGTGTGATGTCCTTAGGTTAGTTAGGTTTAAGTAGTTCTAAGTTCTAGGTGACTGATGACGTCAAATGTTAAGTCCCATAGTGCTCAGAGCCATTTGAACCATTTTTGATCTTACTGGCCACAGGAGCACCCCAATATTACGCAAAAGTCTTATAGATATACGTGCCATACATGGACAAGTATTTTTCTGGTGAAAATGGCATCATAATACAGTCGCATCACAACAGATAAAGCATGATGGCGCAGGAAGTTCACGACGAATCATTGTGCCGTCAGAGTTGCCTCAACCGCTATCAGCAGTGACCGGAAGTCATACCTAATGGTTCCCCGCACTATTATGCCAGGAGTAACATCGCTGTGCGTCCCCAGAACTTTGGAAAAATGGGACCTCTCCCGTCTGGGGTGCAGAAGTGCGATTAATCGCTGAACACAGTACGACGCAATTGATCAGAAGTTCGTCATTCCCAGATTCCCAGTCAAGCCATCGCTCCAAACGCAGGAGTTTGTGTTGTATTAACGGCAGAGTACGCCTATTCAGGTGCTGCTGGTGAATACATGGCGTGGGATGACGCACTGTTGGAATCAATCAATTTCTTGCTCTCGGATGGCAGGTGCAAATGTCAAGAGGTTAAGATGTGCTCTGTGCACAGTATGGCGATCCTCACTTGTGTTCGATGGGTGGATGGTTGGTTGGTTGATTGATTGATTTGAGAGAGGGGACCAAACAGCGAGGTCATCGGCGTCATCAGATTAGGGAAGTTTGGGGAAGTAAGTCTGCCGTGCCCTTTCAAAGGAACCATCCCGGTATTTACCTGAAGCGATTTAGGGAGATCACAGAAAACCTAAATCAGGATGGCCGAATATGATTCCAGTACGCTAATCACTGACCCATCTCGCTCGACTGTTGCGGTCGACCTGAAGAGTGTGACTGCGCTCAGGTGCTCCTCAGTGCCACTGTCACATCACAAAGCCCTAAAAATTTGTATATTGCACAGATCGACCAACAGGCCAAACGGCTACCTACAATGAGCCCTTTAGAAACTCACACACGAATAAGCGGCCTCTCCATGCCCTTCTCAGTGATCACTCAATATCTAACGTTGTTCACGGATCCCCTGCACCTTACCAGCTCTGTTAGCAGTACCAAACGCTATTTTTATCTATTTTTACAGTTGTGAACGTAAGTTTATACAACACGCTGATAGTATGAATTAAAACACCTTCAGTCACAATTTTTTCGTGTTTTATGTAATTAAACGAGGTATTTCGAACCTTGTGGCTCCATCGTCAGTTGTAAATAGTCTTCATGCACGATCTTCTTAATACATAATGTCACATCTTTCAAGAGCAGAAGCTAGTTGTTTCTCAATACAATTTGCACCTACCGATGGACTCACAGGATCTGAAATGGACCGTGTAATTCAATGAAACACTAAACAGCTATGTACGAACAACAGTAAAGCACATGTTACAGATAATTCCCATTTCAATCATTAATGTACTCGCTGATGGTATGTACATGTACTGAGTTACGTTGACATCTTACGTGTCTTCTGGGCGCTTCACTTTTTTCCACGCAGCGTAAGCGGTGATCATGTAACATAGTTCCTCCATAGTGCTTTTTTCTACTGATACGTTTCCTTCATCCTTCTCACTTCCACGAAAACAGCATTTCTCCCCATCCGCTTCCTCCCCACCCCCTCCCCGACCTTTCCTTTTAATTTAGGTCCAGTGTGCGCTCTTGTTGAGCACAATGAATGATACGTCAAAACCAAGTTACGAATCGCATCTCTGGTAATCCCAGAAATCCGACCCGCTACAAATAGCCAGATGCAGGGATGGGAAATCCCACACAGTCACCAGAATTCGCGTAAACAGAAGCCTCGCAATATCTCCAGCCTTCCAGCATTGAGTCAGTCCCGCAGCGCGCGCCGGCGCCAGCTTTCTGAGAACTCCCGAACTGGCTGCGTTCGCATCTGTCCCTGGGGACTTTTCTTTTTCGCAGTTGGTGCCCGCGCCAGACTTGCGGCGCCACGGGGGTTCCCCCACACTCCGCCGCCCTTCAGCACTCTGCACAACTCTTGACACTGGAGACTAATGGCGCGACGCCTCGGCGTCTGGTGCTCTCCTGGACATTTCCCCCCCCCCCCCCCCCTCACTCCCCCCTCCCCCTGACCATCAACGTCGCCTCTTTGGCGTCTCTCTGTCGCCTTGCAGCCGACGGAAGCAGCAAAGCCACTTTGCTTCTGCGAAACCTCGCGCACACGTCGAAACAGCATCCTCGACGGAGTCACCAAAGGGCAAAGAGGAGAAAGAGAGAACGTGAACGGAAGCGCGAGGCACTTGTGAATGGGTCCCAGAAAAGCTAAGGAGAATAAAGCCTCAAAGCTAGGATCTTGAGAGCGATAGCTTTCTGCGGGAGTTTACTCGAGGTGGACCTCTGCTCTTGTCACAGAGGGCCTTGCGGCAAATAATGCCGAGTGTTGTCGGTCTAACAATCTTCAGACGTTCACGCAAGCGTACACCACAGTAAAAACTTAGACTTGTCTTCAAAGCAAAGTATTTACGAAGTCCAGGAGAATGATCACCTCCTTTGAAAGAGATAGCGACGTAAGTTCTGCGCCACCATTCACTTGCACAAAATCAAAGCGCCAAGTTAATTAACATAGTGGGCTATGGCAAGTGCTAAAGTTTGTCATCTACATTTGTACAACCTATTTCATTGTAATTCTTCACCAGAAATGTATCAAGTTAAAAAAGAGACGAAAAATAGCGGAGTGCATAGTTAATGAGTCTTAAAAATGCCACGTCGCTGGTTCGAACCTCGCCAGGACCTTTCGAATCTTTATTGATTAACAAACAGAAATGTCCATTAACAAATATTTAATCACGATTTTTAATAAAGATAACACCATTATAGTATTAATTACTTATTGCATGAAAAAAAATTGGTACATAAATGCGAAATGCCTTGCTGTTGAATGAAAATATTTATTTACCTCAAAAATATTGAAATAAGTATTTCATTTCCTATTGCATGTTTCACATTTATGTACCAAATTTTAATCTCGTGTGAATACCAGCATTAGGATAACTATTTCTCTTTTTCTGCATCCTGCTCCAGAACCCCTTCATTTTTTTCAGCATGACCTCTTTTCCTCTCATCTGACCATATGAAGCGAACTGTTCTTCCGTTTATTTCATCTCCTGAAAATCTTACATTTCTTGACTTCCAGCCTGAATTTGTCGCTACTGAGTAGAGTCTGCTCTTCAATCTGCATTTCTTACAAGGTCTTTTCTGTCTTGCACCCCCACCCATTTTTTTCTGCCTGTTTTCTTGTTTCAGAAGAATGTGGGGATCTTCATAGTTAGGATATCTTCGTTCATCCTCTCTAGACGTCAGTGGATTTTAATACGTTCTCTTTTTGATCTCTTCTGTCATGTTAGAACAGAGTCAGTACATTTCATTATTTGGTCTCAAAACCCAATTGTCATATTTGTTCTTTGTTGAACATAAAACTTTTGCAAGATTCTTACTTCTTTCTTTTTTCACAAATCTTCTAATGGCTTTAGCATCTAGATAAAAGTAGTGTTTCCAACACACAGAGGACATATGGCCCAATAACTGTATTTTATGCAATAATTTAACGTCTTTGGAAAAACACTTTTTATTGTACAGCACTGTCAATTTTACTTATGCGCTTCACTTTTCCAGTTCTGATTTTAACTGCTACTGTTCCGAATTTTATGTTTATATTTTTACCCATACACTGTATTTGAAATGGTATGTTTCTTGATGTTGGCACAGCTGATTTTTAAAATTCTTGGTAACGTACCCTCAGTAGTTACGCATTATCTCTTTTCGTAAGATATTTGCAGACCTGCGTTTTCAGCTGTCGCCTTCATAAGTCCTCGTCTTTTCTCTGCGTTCTTTAAGGTTCCATTAATTATGACAAGACCGCCTGCAAATACTGAACAAGTTATTGCTTCTTTCAGTCGACAGGCTTGATTTGGTTGTTGTCTGTAAGTTTCTCTTCCTCTGTTCTCCGTTCTCTTATAAGTTTTTCCAGCACACAAAACACGCAATTAGTAAATAAAAATAGAGAGATGTATTTACTAAAAAATATGATTTAGTTTTTGTTATTATTTCCAGGTGTTAATAAACATGAATTTTAAATAAAAGTATAAAAAAAAGTTGCAACTAGGTACTTTATGATCACCGAACTTTAACTTTACGGATACAACTACTGGTGACTGTTAGTTATTAGTGAACCTTTCACAAGCATACTAAATAGCGTTCGAGTATCTCCCGATCTTCAAAGGCGAATTTTTCTACTGTTTTTCTTTCTTTGTGAGAACTGCATCGTGCTGCTTCGGTAGGGTGATGTGCGGGAACTGAGCTACGGAGAAAGTTGACTTCCTCTTTTATGTTGTTTTACGATCAGCGGAGTAAATCATGTTTCCGTAAATGTTTTGGAGCGTCTGCAACATGTTATGCGATATACAGCGCCGACAAAAGTTAGTGCACCCTTTTAGAGGCTTATAATTCACTCAAAATTTATTGCAGGAACAGGTAATGTGGAGTATATTAAATGATTACATTAACAATCAATAGAACAAGCGATTCTGATGTCCCAGGTTTCGATCCATGCTGAAACAACCGAGTTAATACGCGGTGTAAAAATCCACGGGCGGTAATGCCAGAGTTGACTCTGGCATTTCCGGCTTCTATGGCCGAGCGGTTCTAGGCGCTTCAGCCCGGAGCCGAGCTGCTCCTACGGTCGCACATTCGGATCCTGCCTTGGGCATGGATGTGTGTGATATTCTTAGGTTAGTTGGGTTTAAGTAGTTCTAAGTCTAGGGGACTGATGACCTCAGATGTTCAGTTCAATAGTGCTTAGAGCCAATTGAACTTTGGCATCCAGTCAATCGTACAGGTCGCGAACACTGTCCTGGGATACGCTGTGCCACACCTGCTCAACCTGTTTACGTGGTTCTTTAAGAGTTGTTGGTTGGCAAATTGGACTAGTCACTTTCCGTCCTGTCATATTGCACCCTTGCTCGATTCGAGACAACTCCGAAGATCGTGCAGGCGAGGTATTGTTGCCTGCATACTTCTCTCCCACACCGAGCCTTCTGGCAGTGAGCATCCTCTATTTAAGGGGTAGACACAGATCGAGCTCTGGTAGCTATGCCACTACGCTATCTGTTGAAACCATTATCGACACACAAAAAAATGGCTCTGAGCACCATGGGACTTAACATCTGAGGTCATCAGTACCCTAGAACATAGAACTACTTAAACCTAACTAACCTAAGGACATCACACTCATCCATGCCCGAGGCAGGATTCGAACCTGCGACCGTAGCAACAGCGTGGTTCCAGACTGAAACGCCTAGAACCGCTCGGCCATTATAGGTACATCTACAAGATGTGCCATATGCCGTTATCGGATAAAAAACGACGTCGTCTTTCCAGGCATAATAATACTTTTCCGGCAGTGTATATTGAACTCATATGAAAATAATTCCCCCGGATTTCCGTTCTTTCGGCAGGGAGGTCCCGCTGTACTTCCTGCTCCATCGAGGCCAGCTGAGCAACATTGCCCCGAGGGAATGTGTGGTTTCGCAGCCGGCGTCCCGGAACCGGAATACAGCGAGTCGATTGGCGACAGTTGTACGCCTGCAAGCGAAGATAGGCCTAATGGAGTTCTGCGCGCGCAGATAATTAAATTAGCGCTCGGCGCTGTATGACGGTTTTAATTGAGCCGTCAACGTGTCCTGTCCGGCAGCGGGCTACCGGTTCCTGCTGGAAATATGTAACAGGCAAAACTGCAGCTCCCCGCTTAGCGAGGCCCACGAGAAATACAGCCCGTGGCACGTACGTCACAGCACGTGACACTGTACGTCTTAAGTCCCAGTAGCCTTCTCCAACTGCGAGACAGTAACTATTTCAGACGAGTTTCATATTTCTTGATTGCACGTTTAAATGCATGTAACTTCTCGATAGCACACGTCAAAATGAAGACTTTTAGTGTGTACCTTTTCAATTAAATATTGATTTCCCGTGGGTCCTGCGCGTAGCCGAGCGTGGCGGACAAGCCTACTAGTATGACGTCACAAGTTCGTTGCAGGGCCCGTATATCTCGTCGGACCCGTCCGCTTAGTTAGTGACGTCATGGAGGTCACAGCGAGCCGTTGTGCACGCCAGAAGTCACACACAAGAAAGAACTGAAAACCTTTCCTCTGTTTCTCATTTCAGTATTAACTTCCCTTTGTAACACACCCGGGGTTACAAATCGGTGGGGTACATTAAACTGGTTGTCGGTTCGTCCGTGCGACCTGTCCACACCACGTACCTGATAAGCGGGCCGTTGTGGCAGAGTGGTTCTAGGCGCTTCAGTTCGGAACAGCGCTGCTGCTACGGTCGCAGGCTCGAATCCTGCCTCGGACATGGATTTGTGTGATGTCCATATGTTAGTTAGGTCTAAGTAGTTCTAAGTTCTAGGGGTCTGGCGACCTCAGATGTTAAGTCCCATAGTTCTCAGAGCCATTTGAACCATTTTTGTACCTGATAATCCCGCGGCGGTCGTATTGTTTTGCTCCACACTGCTGCTGGCTTTCGTGAAATTATCTATCGAATTATGCAAGCGGGTTTAGGGGAGCCACTCAGTGTTAAAACACAACACTGTTCGACGTCTGGTATGAACAACTATATTCTGAGACGATTAAAGGAAAATCGTAAGCTGCACGGCTTACATTCTAATTCATAAATGTTTATCCCAATTAACAATCTTGATGATATCACTCAGTCGAGCGTACGCGCAACCGACACGACGCGGTTGATTGTTGATGACGTGGAGCCGAATGATCGAACGAAAGTTCTTACGCTCGTCATACATACAGATATTTGGTGCCAGTCCTCCTTGACACTAGTAATGTCATAACATTGTTCGTAAAGTTAATTTTTCAGTTATCAGTTCTCACTTGTGCGAGCATGGGCGTAACCGTCGCGGCGCGGCTGATTGTTGCTAATGCGGAAACGCGATGATCGCACGCACGTTCTCACGCTCGCTACAAATCACTGTGACTTGATTGCACTCTTCTATGGTAACTATTTTCTACTGATTCACATCAGTTTATTCTGGAAGACCGAACACGGCGTGGATGACTGATGCTGTACGGTATGACACGCAACGAGAGGATACACATATACTTTATCAGCAGCACTGCTCATTTTTAAATTACTTTCTTCTGAATCATTTGCTTCTTTTATCACTTTACTGTAATAGCACTTGTAGCAACACTTCAACTTCCATACTAACAATGCCTCTCACATGCAGAGCTACACACTACACAACGTAACAGTTGGTGTCCTGTGATCGAGTCTCCAGACGCGGCTGCCCGCAGAGATACTCCGCAACCAAGCCAGCGATATGACAGCACGCTTACACCATCTCAGCGTTACTATTACCCTAGCTGACAAAACTAACTTACGATCTATCCAACGTGCAACCACCTTTATTTTTATGCCCATGGAACCGGGAACAGAGGTAGTAATAGCCTACGCTCTGGTATTCTTATAAAAACGATAAAAACGATACATGTCTACGCACCAATGTCATGCATAGCACACAGTTACCACATTTATTCACGTTGTAACATAGCTGATAGCCTGGAGAGTTCGCTAGTATGAAACCGTCAGGCACTAATTGAAGGACTAATATCGCCACTGTAAGACGCTGCATGGAATCTCCACTCCAGCCTCAGATTGGTAGACCTTTTACTGATATTTTGGTTTCTCTCCACGTGAAGCGAACTCTCGGTTCACACGACCATTCATCAGAATCGTTTCCCTTTTACTGACAGTGATTACATCAGTTATATTGTAATTATTATGTGCAGGTGATTCTTACCATCCTTTAATTAATGTACACTGAATGGCAGTTTAGCTTAACGAAGACATTTTATACACAATACTTCCATCGTTTTGCTTCAAATTGAATTTGCGCTGAACATACTTGCTGGTTTGACTTCTTCACGACTTTTTGAATACACTCAACTTTTTTGATGAGAAACGTTATCTTATTCGTACCTTCAGCACAGTGCCAATGAAGGTAGTCTTGTGAGAAATTGTTTTTAAGTTTATGAAGATCAAAAGAACAAGAAGTGTTCTCTCCTCATAATATTTACAGTATATGCACTAGTGATCTGGAAAATAAAGAAAAGTAAACCGCACCTGACGAATGACATTCAAAGTCTGCCGTATCCATAGGACAGTTCCATGTTTATTTTCTTACTGTTCAGGTGCTTTTATTTCCACTTAGAGTTTGCGATCCTGCAGTAGCATTAAAATTACATATGCATTTTCGTTTGCGATGGCACAAAATGTAGTGAGTAGTATACAGAAATGCAACAAAAGGCAGGACACGAGCCTCCGAAGTTTGTTTGTTGACCAGTGTTGTGTCAATTGGTCCGAGTTAAAAAGAAAGATTATTTTTCTCGTAAAACTCTATGTTCTGAGTTCTCATTTCAAATAATCGTTTATGTTAGTATTAATTTTAATATGCAATCATATGATGATTATTTTATTAAAATGCCAGTTTGGGATCAGTTAAATGCTGCTGTGAAGGTTCACACTCGATTGTCAACATTGTTAGCTATGGCTGTTACTGTATGGGCGTTACAAGCAAGTAGCAGGTTTAAGTTGGCGAAGTGACGGTTATGCCACATACCTGCCCATGTTTACCGCGCGGGGTAGCTGCGTGGTGGAAGTGCGTCTTTCACGGTTCGCGCAGCCGGTCACGTTCCTCCAACTACTTCCCGCCTGCGCGGAATTCTGGCGTTAGCGCTAAGAGACGGCGCTGATTATTTGCAGAATTATATTTTCTTTCATTTGTGGCGCTTTTAGCGATTTGTTTTATGTTGTTTAATATTACCCAGTGCAATATCAACGGTTTTTAATATTTATGTAATTGTCTAGAATATTGGCACTAGAGCATATGTCAACCACTGTTTTTTGTTTAACTCTTCGTTCTTTTTAACAATATTACTTTTGTCGTGCTCTTCTTTTTATTGCTTTTTATTACTATAACACCTTTTATACTTTATAAGCTTATTACAAACTTTAACTATTGTACCCCCTTTTATTTTCGCTGTTTCAATTAATTATTGAAAACTAGTGTAGGCCCACATTAGCGACATCTGGTCAACATACAACACAAACATCTTGTGGCTACTGTACGGCAGCTTGTTTTAAACAGTAGTTTTACTGACAACATGAGGCGTGCATGTGATGTGATTTATATGTACTTGACGATGCTCGTGCTGATTCCCTATTTAACATTTGACGATGCCACTATGGCTGCAGTACATTAGGACTTTGTTTTTAAGAAACAGGTATGCCTCTTCATATTTAAAGCGCACACATGTAAATTTTGTCAATACTTTATTTCAATATGCTCTACCTATTGTTCTTAAGCTGTATACAGTTTGCGAGTGTATTTATATTTTTCCCATTTTTGCTGCAGATGTGATGATGGTCATTAAAGACCGAAACCAGTAATCTGTTAAACAGAAAAGATTGTGGCCATAGAAACTTATTGTGTTTGGCCTCTTGGTAAGTCAACTGTCCAGGGTCTTGTACTCCATGACTTTCTGCTCCTTTTCGTGTACTGTGCAGTCTGGCGAGCAGGGGGAGTGCTGCTCTCCACAGTTGATACCAATGGGAGGAGGCGCACAGGGAGTATCTGGATGCAGTGGACGTCCGTAGTCTCGACATGTGGCGTTGGAAATGCAGCGGGAAGAGATGTGCTAGAATTTCCAGCACTTAAAGCACCGCTTAGGGGGAGGGGGTATGGTTTAACGTCACAGGACGGTACCGGTAGCAACCTTGTTGCCTTTGGGACCCCAGTAAACGCACCTGATCAAACAAACACCTCCAATGTTCTAGATTGGCGCGGAGCTCGTCGTCAGACTGCAAGAGGACGTCGCGATGGAATATTATCCCCTGGACCTTGCTGAGGCTTTAATGGGGAGTGACGTTAACAGTCACAAGCGAGTAACGCCCGGGATTGGGCTGGGGATGCCGTCTGAATGAAGACTGCAGCGCTTCTCGTCTTGGACAAGGCTGTCACTTCCCGAAACATATCCCCAAGATGTTCAACAAAAAACTGAGGCTTCAGAGGCAGAATGGAGTCCCCACCCATTCTGCTACAGACTAATACTGAGGCGAATATGGCTCTCTTCTTTCTGTAACCCTACGTCCCTCATATGGTGTCGAGACGGAGGGAATAGATTTAGGGTCATATCTGTCAGCATTGTACTCGACCTTGCCCTTCTTAGAGACTGCTGGTGCCGTACGGTCACCAGCAAGCGGTGACATAGACCGCTTCAGGGGCTCTAACCATGGGCGCTACCCAGCCGCAGCAAAGACCACCTGGCATGATGGCCATTGCCGGAAGTCCTGATGCCCAAGGAAGACAGGCATCTACTCCTTGGCATATATGGGGAGATAACAGCTCAGGCCTCAGCAGTGCGATCCCTATGTTGTCAGGGGGCTACCACCAAATGGGTACATGACGGCCCCACCACAATGGACTGGCTACCACTCTGGATATTGGGCGCAGAGAAATCCATACTGTCATGGTGGCGAAAGAGGACAGGAGACAATGGAAGAAGATGACATACCCCGGAAAGTGTCCTCGCCCAAATAGTTGAATTTCAGTTGGAGATGAAAAGCTATAACAAGAGGTTCAGGAGATCGAATGTAAGGGCACTATGGATAACTCATACACCACGTAAGGCGTCCTTCCCTGTATGTCCCTCACATCCGTAGAATTTGGAAAGTGGCAGGTCAAACCATAACATGGGACCTGAACTTATAGGGCCAAAAAGTGTGGGACTCCTTTTAGTCCCCTCTTACGACAGGAAGGCATACCTAGGGCCCGTTCTAACCCCTGGATCCGTAGGAGGATGAAAACGGGGTGACAGAGGCGTAACTCAGTAGCTTCTGGAGAAATTTCAACTGGATTTTGTATATACATAAGTCGTTTCTGTTGTATTGGTATAAAAATACAGTGCTGGGTATTACACCTCTTCTATCTGTAAATTTGGAGTTGGGAGTGGGAAGCCATAAGGTAAAACGTTTCGGTAATGACTGATAGTAGTATCAAAGTATTAGGAGGCGCTAGGCTCATAAGTCGTAGTTCTGCTGACATTTCGCTCATAAGTGTGTGGGAGTGGGTTATAGGATTCAAATAAAGTGACTTGACTTATATCTGTGATGCCTGAAACAATTCGTAGCGAACGTGACACTCTTATCACTTGCAATCAAGAAAAAAATTACTGTGACAGTAAAATACTTCTGGCAGCCCTACAGAAGATGTCACGGGACGCTTAGATCAAGAACACATGAAGCAAACCGAGCGAGGTGGCGCAGTGGTTAGCACACTGGACTCGCATTCGGGAGGACGACGGTTCAATCCCGTCTCCGTCCATCCTGATTTAGGTTTTCCGTGATTTCCCTAAATCGTTTCAGACAAATGCCGGGATGGTTCCTTTGAAAGGGCACGGCCGATTTCCTTCCCAATCCTTCCCTAACCCGAGCTTGCGCTCCGTCTCTAATGACCTCGTTGTCGACGGGACGTTAAACACTAACCACCACCACCACCACCACATGAAGCAATTTTAACCAAAGAAGTTACACACAAGACGCACTATTTGCACAAAAATATTGTGGCAGTGATGGTGGGGCTGATGATGAGAAGAGATGACATGCATTTCTTTCCTGGATTTAGTTGACTTGGAATACCTTAGAAATATGAAGCACAATATGGGTACAAGTACGTCTCTTTTATGTATTATCCAGGACAGCAATATGCCTTCATCCGACGTAATAACAGAGAGAAATTATAAAAAAATGACAGAAGCTAAAGAAACGATGAAGGTGAATAAAACATTAATGACTGAGAAAAATTTCTGTTGATGCGAACCTATAAAAAATTTCCAGCAAAATCCTTCTGTAACTGGCGAACTTTTCTTCCTCACCGTACCCCCACCCTCCGACATTCGCCTCACCGCTCATACATTTTGTTTTCGTTCTCTGGAGGAAAGTTCTCCGTTTATTTTTTCCACGGGACGACGGGGATTGGAAAAGTTGTTCGCTCCATTATTCAGAGTAATTTACCAAGGCAAACAGTTGGAGGGTTTTTGCGTTCATGTTAAAGCATGTGCAAAACGTGAACGAGTATACTGTAACTTTTCGTACCAGGCACATATCTTCAGTCCAACGGATTTTTAAAACGCTTCTACATTAAATCTACATTAAAACGAGCTATAATAGGGCAACTTCTGGAATAACTATTCCATATTATCAGGTAAATAACTCCCAGAGCATAAATATCTACAGTGACAAGCATGTAACTGTTGTCTGGTTTTTTTCTCTCATTAGCTTCGAAACTGTCATATGAAATTATTCGTCGGAGGATGAGGACGAAGTGTAACATGGAAAGATAATTATTCTGTCTTATAACTGCTAGAAATGTCGTTTCAATCACCACCATGAATGAATTCATTATTCGCGATATCCCAAAACTTTAGGACGAAAATCATGCAGAGTGAGTAGAATCGTAAGCAAAGATTACACTACTTTCAGTGGCCTTTCTTCACATTGTAAATATTCCAGACGGCAATTACAGTTTACTGCTTCCCTTGGATGGAAGACACACTGTATTTATTAGACGTTAAGACAAATAAACTCTACACATATTCAGAGACATTGATCGTGTCACTGTAATGCGGCTGTCTGGCGGAAAAATTCGCTGGTTCATCTTCGAAAACGTGGGACAACTGAATATCAGCAGTCAGGAACAGTCAGAAACAAGTTTGGTTTTTGAAGCGCCATTCGTCATATATTTCAGAACAGTGTGTTTTTCAGTATGCTGAATTATCTCCCGGCACGTTACAATCGCCAGTATTGTCCGCAGTCACTCCTCCCTTTATTCAAAATCTCCTTACGTTTCCCGCCACTAAACCGCTTAGCTCTTCGCCGTAGCACTCGTGGTTCAAGACGACTAACTTGCAACGCAATGACTAAGAAAAATCTAAAATGCTTGTCGAATGGACGACCACGTATGAATATGTTCAGTGAACCGTATTTAAATACGTAAAATATGCATACCAGTGAACGATATTTTAACAGTACGGGGCAATACTGTGATTCGGAAGCGCGGCCGATATAACAGTTTGCGGTCTGCGAGCGATCTCTGTCGGCACAGCAAATGCCCTATTGTTTGAATTTTAACTTCTTGGTTGAATGCCGAAAACCACAGGTGCGCTGTAAAATATAAAATAACTTTTGTAGTTGCCATATTGTGCTGCAGAAGCTGCTGATGTTTTAAGACAGACCGGGTGCCTCAAACCTTTTTAGTCAAACTGAAACACAGATGATAATGGGTCCACAACAGACTGTATTCAGATAGGGAACCAATGATCGTAAATAGATACTTATTTGTGCTACGGATATACACCGCATAACAACAACGAGGCTCACAGTAATTGTTCGAAGTGACGGCCGGTAGTTTCACTGCATGCATAGCAATGGAGCATGAAGTTCCGCCGCACTCTCTCAAAGATTCCTAGCGTCTGTTGTATCAAGAGAAAGACAGCTTGGATCCTAGCGAACAGTCTTCAAACGTTTCTACGGAGGTTTCGCACACCGACGTCTTGATCTAACTCCAGAGGAAGAAGTCCACAAATCTGGAAATCGCGCAGCCGATGGGAAGGACCTCTCATTCCAATCCACCGAAGAGGGTGCACGTTTTTCGTGTACTCCCGGAGACTGACATCGAAGTAGGCTCGTGCACCGTCGTGTCGAAACCACATCCCTTCACGGACAACAAGGGGTAGAATCTCCAAGAACTGTGCGGCACCTCGCAGGAAACCATTACTTAATCCAACTTAAACTAACTTGCGCTAAGGATAACACACACACACCCATGGCCGAGGGAGGACACGAACCTCCGACGGGGGGAGCTGCGCGAACCGTGGGCAATATTTAAGAGAAACTGCGTCGTTCAAGCCAGGGAGAGATGACAATTCTTAACAATGTTTTATGTGCAGAGTAGATACTGAGGAGACAATATTGGATAGTGCGGGATGCGATTTATCAATATACACCGGTTAATTTGTCCATAAAATGAAAACTGCAACACAATGTTAAGAGTACTAGTGAAGCAGCAAATATACCACTATCATAAATACGGTAGGCAATCAATGGGGCCGAACGATTTTGAAACCCGAGTTCGATCCTGTCAATGGACTATTCAGTCACGTAAGCACTGAGGATTGCGGTCACCACTTTTGAACCGTTTCTATACGAACTAAGTTATTTATTTAAATAGAAAACTTTATAAAAATAAGTCTTTCCCTTTGCAGTGGTGTATGTTTTGAAACTTTCTGGCAGACTGAAACTGTGTGTGGGAGCAAAAGGTCGAAACAGAAACTTCGTATTTCAAAGGTCACGCCTTTACCGACTCACGACCTGCCCTAAAGGCCTCCATAGACGTTCAAACAATTTCTCATACTTAATGTGTTTGCTAAATTAGTTACAGTGTGCCGCTTCGTTTAAGGTGTTTGTCAATCAGACTGTGTCAGACGTGTCTGATCTAATTACTGACTGAAAAACAAACTTTAAGTTGGACGCATAAGTACACTCCTGGAAATTGAAATAAGAACACCGTGAATTCATTGTCCCAGGAAGGGGAAACTTTATTGACACATTCCTGGGGTCCGATACATCACATGATCACACTGACAGAACCACAGGCACATAGACACAGGCAACAGAGCATGCACAATGTCGCCACTAGTACAGTGTATATCCACCTTTCGCAGCAATGCAGGCTGCTATTCTCCCATGGAGACGATCGTAGAGATGCTGGATGTAGTCCTGTGGAACGGCTTGCCATGCCATTTCCACCTGGCGCCTCAGTTGGACCAGCGTTCGTGCTGGACGTGCAGACCGCGTGAGACGACGCTTCATCCAGTCCCAAACATGCTCAATGGGGGACAGATCCGGAGATCTTGCTGGCCAGGGTAGTTGACTTACACCTTCTAGAGCACGTTGGGTGGCACGGGATACATGCGGACGTGCAATGTCCTGTTGGAACAGCAAATTCCCTTGCCGGTCTAGGAATGGTAGAACGATGGGTTCGATGACGGTTTGGATGTACCGTGCACTATTCAGTGTCCCCTCGACGATCACCAGAGGTGTACGGCCAGTGTAGGAGATCGCTCCCCACACCATGATGCCGGGTGTTGGCCCTGTGTGCCTCGGTCGTATGCAGTCCTGATTGTGGCGCTCACCTGCACGGCGCCAAACACGCATACGACCATCATTGGCACCAAGGCAGAAGCGACTCTCATCGCTGAAGACGACACGTCTCCATTCGTCCCTCCATTCACGCCTGTCGCGACACCACTGGAGGCGGGCTGCACGATGTTGGGGCGTGAGCGGAAGACGGCCTAACAGTGTGCGGGACCGTAGCCCAGCTACATGGAGACGGTTGCGAATGGTCCTCGCCGATACCCCAGGAGCAACAGTGTCCCTAATTTGCTGGGAAGTGGCGGTGCGGTCCCCTACGGCACTGCGTAGGATCCTACGGTCTTGGCGTGCATCCGTGCGTCGCTGCGGTCCGGTCCCAGGTCGACGGGCACGTGCGCCTTCCGCCGACCACTGGCGACAACATCGATGTACTGTGGAGACCTCACGCCTCACGTGTTGAGCAATTCGGCGGTACGTCCACCCGGCCTCCCGCATGCCCACTATACGCCCTCGCTCAAAGTCCGTCAACTGCACATACGGTTCACGTCCACGCTGTCGCGGCATGCTACCAGTGTTAAAGACTGCGATGGAGCTCCGTATGCTACGGCAAACTGGCTGACACTGACGGCGGCGGTGCACAAATGCTGCGCACCTAGCGTCATTCGACGGCCAACACCGTGGTTCCTGGTGTGTCCGCTGTGCCGTGCGTGTGATCATTGCTTGTACAGCCCTCTCGCAGTGTCCGGAGCAAGTATGGTGGGTCTGACACACCGGTGTCAATGTGTTCTTTTTTCCATTTCCAGGAGTGTATGTCAACAATAACAAGATGCTTCTTAACTATAACATTGAGATATCTGGCAACTGGAGAGATTTTGTTTATATTCTGATTTGCACCTCGTACATTGCACAGTAGTGTCAAAATATTTCACGACACCATACTCTGAATGTGACAGCTGTTTTAAAAGTGGGGTTACGTTTGACAAACTTGGCTGGTATGTCCGCACTTGTTTGACAAACCTATGTACAGTAAACCGTGAACCTGACAATCAAATCTGAACGTTTTCAGGAACCACTACAGCTTTACGTCCACCAATACCTCCCTGCTATTTTTCAACCTTCCCGAAGGATGCAGGAAAATCTCAGAAAACACTTTGAGGGAAGGAGAAGGATATTAGGTGAAACAAAGTTGTGAGGGAAGGTCATGAGTCGTGCCCTGTAAGCTCATTCGGTAACGTCATTGTCTTCGTAAAGCAAGGTAACCAGATTTGAGTCCCGGTTCAACACACAACAATAGTCTGCCAAGAAGTTCCAAACTAAGAATTCATTTTGAGTAGGTAGCATTCTGTCAGCCTCCGTCTTAGATTAATTAATTGTCCAAGGTTCACCGATTGATTCGGCAGGCAGTGCCTCATGGCTAGTTGAAATAGTCGAATAAAATACGGTCGGCAGACTAATGTTACTCAATGACCCAAAGGCAGACGGGACACGTTGGTCGGAAAACTGTGGTACGCGAAACTTAAGGCAAAACTAACTTCCCTTTGATGTGCCACTGCCAAGTAACAATGCTCGATAAAACATGCCTCAGAGAATACTGCACAACATAACTGCAAGAAATAGCGAATGAAACCAACTGAAGCCGCACGGTGTGGCCAAGCGGTTCTAGGCGCTTCAGTTTGGAATCGCGCGATCGCTACGGTCGCAGGTTCGAATCCTGCCTCGGGCATGGATATGTGTGATGTCCTTAGGTTAGTTAGGTTTAAGTAGTTCTGAGTTCTAGGGGACTGATGACCTCAGATGTTAAGTCCCATAGTGCTCAGAGCCATTTGAATCATTTTTGAAACCAACAGAAACTACGCTTTTATTCATAGACAATAGTTTCACTGGTGTCACCGTGACCGATGGTGTTCCCCCGAATATTATACACTGTAGCGCCAAAAAATCTGATGTAGGCGTGCATATTCAAATACATAGATATGTAAACAGGCAGAATACGACGCTGCGGTCGGCAACGCCAGTATAAGACAACAAGTGTCTGTCACATTGCTAGATCGGATATTGCGGCTAGAATGGTAGGTTATCGAGATTTAAGTGAGTCTGAAAGTACTGTTACAGTCGGCGCCCGAGCGATGGGACACAGCATTTCAGACGCAGCGATAAAGTGGGGATTTTCCCGTACGACCATTTCACGAGTGTACCGTGAATGTCAGGAATCCGGTAAAACATCAAATCTGGGACATCGCTGCGGCCGGGAAAAGATCCTGCAAGACCGGGACGAACGACAACTGAAGAGAAACGTTCAACGTGACAGAAGTGCAACCCGTCCGTAAATTGCTGCAGAGTTCATAGCTGGGCAATCAACATGGGTTTCGGAGCCGAAGACCCACTCGTGTATCCTTGATGACTGCACTACAAAAAGCTTTACTCCACGCCTGGGGCCGTCGACACCGACGTTGGACTGTTGATGACTGGAAACATGTTGCCTGATCGAACTAGTCTCGTTTCAAATTGTATCGAGCGGATAAACGTGTACAGGTATGGAGACAACCTTACGAATTCATGGATCCTGCATTTCAGCAGGGAACTGTTCAAGCTGGTCGAGGCTCTGTAATGGTGTAGGGCGTATGCAGTTGGAGTAATATGGGACCGCTGAACGTCTGGATACGGCGCTGAGAGGTGACACGTACGTAAGCATTCTGTCTGATCACCTGCATCCATTCATGTCCATTGTGTATTTCCACGGACTTGCCAATTGCAGCCGGACAATGCGACACCCCGCCAGCACAGAATTGCTACAGAGTGGACCCGGGAACACACTTCTGAATTTAAACACTTCCGCTGGCCACCGAATTCCTCAGACATGAACATTATTGAGCATATCTGAAATGCCTTACAACGTGCTGTTCAGAAGAGATCTCTGCCCTTTCGTACTCTTATGAATTTACGAAGAGCCCTACAGGATTCAAGTTTGGCAGTTCCCTCCAGCACAACTTCAGACATTGGCACTTCTGCGTCCTCCTAGGAGCCCTACATGATGTTCATCAGATGTGCCAGTTTCTTTGGCTCTTCAGTGAAAAAAGCTGGACGTACGCTCATATGGCGATAGATACACTACTAGCCATTAAAATTGCTATACCAAGAAGAAATGCAGATACCCAGAACAACCACCTCTGGCCGTAATAACGGCCTTGATACGCCTAGGCATTGAGTCAAAGAGAGCTTCGATGGCGTGTACAGGTACAACTGCCCATGCAGCTTCAACACGACACCACAGTTCATCAAGGGTAGTGACTGGCGTATTGTGCCGAGCCACTTGCTCTGCCACCATTGATCAGACGTTTTCAATTGGTGAGAGATCTGGAGAATGTGCTGGCCACAGTAGCAGTCCACTGAAATGTAACGTCCACTGTTCAAAGTGCCGTCAATGCGAACAAGAGGTGACCGAGACGTGTAACCAATGGCAGCCCATACCATAACGCCGGGTGATACGCTAGTATGACGATGACGAATACACGCTTCCAATGTGCGTTCACCGCGATGTCGCCAAACACGGATGCGACCATCATGATGCTGTAAACAGAACCTGGATTCATCCGAAAAAATGACGTTTTGCCATTCGTTGTTGAGTACATCACCGCAGGCGCTCCTGTCTGTGATGCAGCGTCAAGGGTAACCGCAGCCATAGTCTCCGAACTGATAGTCCATGCTGCTGCAAACGTCGTCGAACTGTTCGTACAGATGGCTGTCGTCTCGCAAACGTCCCCATCTGTTGACTCAAGGGTCGAGATGTGGCTGCACGATTCGTTACAGCCATGCGGATAAGATGCCTGTCATCTCGACTGCTAGTGATACGAGGCCGTTGGGATGCAGCACGGCGTTCCGTATTACCCTCCTGAACCCACCGATTCCATATTCTACTAACAGTCATTGGATCTCGACCAACGCGAGCAGCAATGTCGCGATACGATAAACCGCAATCGCGATAGGCTACAATTCGACGTTTATCAAAATCGGAAACTTGATGGTTCGCATTCCTCCTCCTTGCACGTGGCATCACAACGTCGTTTCACCAGTCAACGCCGGTCAACTGCTGTTTCTGTATGAGAAATCGGTTGGAAACTTTCCTCATGTCAGCACGTTGTAGGTGTCGCCACCGGCGCCAACCTTGTGTGAATGCTCTGAAAAGCTAATGATTTGCTTATCACAGCATCATCTTCCTGTCGGTTAAATTTCGCGTCTGTACCACGTCATTTTCGTGGTGTAGCAATTTTAATGGTCAGCAGTGTATAATACACGCAGGATCATTTTCGAACACGATCGATTTGGTGTTCCACATATTATGGTGCGGGAGGCACAATGTTCCGTGGGTGTACTGATCTCCGAATGTTTGAACACGGTACATACATCGCTTAACGTTATTGTAACACTGTACTCTTTTCTCACGTGCGTCTCTGCAAGTGCGAATTCGGCCCTGGCTTCATTTTTAAGGATGACTATGTGCGACCGCATCGAACAGCGCAGGTGGAGCAGCTCTTGGAACGGGAGGATAATCAGCAAATATACTAGCCTGCCCATTCCCCAACGTATTTCCCAGTGAGCGTACTGCAGCACGTGCACATCCACCAACGACATCCAGCAGTTGTCAACCTCGTCATTGAGGGAATGGAATGCCCTACCGCAGTAACTCCCTGCCAATGTGGTACTCAGCTTGAGAGCGCGTTGTAGAGGACGCATTGCCGTCCATAGTTATCACGCACCCTATTAAGATCCATATTCGCCGTTTGTCTAGCTGGGTCATCATGAATCTTAGGGCTTTCAGTGTATGTATTGTCTTTCAATGAAAGTGTCATTTCTGTTTGTCTCATTGCTTATTTCTTTCAGCTACCTTCTTTAATATATCGTAGTTCTTTCCATTTACGTTGCAAGTTTCCCGACAGTGACACATCACGCAAAAGTTGCTTTCGTCCCTAAGTTTTGCGCACCAGTGTACAAATGCTCCCTTTTTATCGACTCCTGAGCTGCAAAATAAGTTTGCTGTGGGGGTGCGGTTAGGGGGCTGACAACACACAGTCTACTACTTGGGCTCCGACAGTCGCCTCCGTGACGCGTGGTTCCGGCGTGAGAAACAGTTTCATCCTTCACAGAGACGGCCATATGACACCTCTCCCCTCTAACAATGTCCTTCTGCAAGTGAGCTCCTTTTACCCCAGGAAAACCTTTGGTCTTCCTTCATCAATCGACTTCAGAGGATTTCCTGCATTGGTTCCTCTTTTGTTGTCAAGCCCAGTTGGGCTTCAGATTCGTTGCTTCACCAGGAACGGTAGAAGAATTTATCTCTGCTAAGTTTCCTGAAAAGGTCGACTTTCCACGTGGACTGTGGCTGACATTATCTACGTTTCTGCACATAGTTTGAACTTAATGAGCTCGTCTCACTTACCTCACGAGCAGCGACGACCAACTGGCTGATGACAAACCAAATTATACGTAGCTCTATAATTTCTGACCAATACGTCCCTATCTGTATGTATTCAGCCTACGGTCCTGTACCACCTGTCAAATTTCGACCCTTAAGACTTGGAAGAGAGTGTATATCAACAATGCCAACACGGTGATAAAGTCTCGTGACTTGTTGACCTTTTCTGGTTGCCCTGTGCCACTTGACTCGTAAATTTACAAAAATACATGATGCACCGCCTTTAACTGCCTATCGCGCCACTGGGACGTACCTTGCGTGTAGTGTAGGGCTGCATTCGGGCCGATAGTGGTAGGTGGTGAGGAGTTTACCCGAACAAACAGCTTCCAGAGTTTTCCGCTAAGATCTACTCCTCGGCTCCGCGCCACACTGCGGCTGCACTGATCGGCAAGACTCGGCAGCTGCCAGCTTTAACGGGGCGCTGGGAGCCTCAGGCTACACGGAGAGACAACGGTCCCGCAACCTCCTACAACTCCCATCACTTCGGCAGCTGC
The DNA here is from genome assembly GCF_023897955.1 of Schistocerca gregaria. Lineage (NCBI taxonomy): Eukaryota > Metazoa > Arthropoda > Insecta > Orthoptera > Acrididae > Schistocerca > Schistocerca gregaria. Next base: position 470,232,794 of record NC_064926.1, read on the forward strand.
AGTCTCTAGTGCCCACAGCGAACAGGCGGCAATATCACAGTCTGCGTCTCATGGACTTTTTATACAACAATTAATGAACACGGCCAATTAACACAGATAAGTCAGCTATCACACGACTACAGGCACTCGATGCAATTAAGTCTCCGTTTGTAAGCAAACATTACGATAATTAACGTCTTCAAAGCCCTCCTATGGGCACCACTGTCAGTAATTAATATCCGCATATTGCAGTCCCGGATGTTATTCAGTATGTAAACTGAGCAAGCAATAAAGGAATCCAAGGACATATTTGAAAACTGAAGTTCAGGGAGAAGAAACAGGGTCCTTGAGGTCAGCCGATGACATCATAATTCAACCGGAGGCGGCAAATGACTTCGACGATCAGTTGAAAGAAATGGATAATTTCGTGGAAAGAGGTTATAAAAAGAACACAAACAGCATTAATGTATGGTTAATTGAATATAATTGAATTAAATTAGGTGCTAGTTCATAAAGGCACTGATGGTCCAGACTGTCCCACTCCTCAACGGCGATTCGGCGTAGATCCTTCAGAGTGGTTGGTAGGTCACGTCACCCATAAACAGCCCTTTTCAATCTATCCCACGCATGTTCGATAGGGTACCGATGAGGGCGCGAATTGTCGTCCAAGAAGACGAATGTTTCGCCAATATGCTGCCGATATGGTTACACTATCGGTCGGCGGATGGCATTCACGTATCGTACAGCCGTTACGGTGCCATCAGTGACCACCAGCGGTATACGTCGGCCCCACATAATGCCACCCCAAAACAGCAGGAAACCTCCACCATGCTGTAGTTGCTGGACAGTATGTCTAAAGCGTTAAGCCTGAGCGGGTTGCCTCCAAATACGTCCCGACGATTGTCTGGTAGAAGGCATATGCGGCGATCATCGTGATGCCAATCCTGAGCGGTCCATTCGGTATGTTGTTGGGCCCATCTGTACCATGCTACATGATGGCGTGGTTACAAAGACGGACCTTGCCATGGACGTCGGGAGTGAAGCTGCGCATCATGCAACTTATTGCGAACAGTCTGAGTCTTAACACGTCCTGTGGCTGCACGAAAGTATTATTCAAGATGGTGGCGTTGCTGTGAGGGTTCCTCCGAGGCATAATCCGCAGGTAGCGGTGGTTCACTGCAGTAGTAGGCCTTGGGCGGGATGAGCGAGGCATGTCATCGACAGTTCCTGTCTCTCTGTGTTTCCTCCATATCCGAACAACATCGCTTTGGTTCCCTCCGAGATGCCTGGACACTTTCCTTCGTCAGAGCCCTTCCTGGCACAAAGTAACTATGCGTACATGATCGAACCGTGGCATTGACCGCCTAGGCATGGTTGAACTACAGACAACACGAGCCGTGCGTCTCCTTCCTGGTGGAATGACTGGAACTGATCGCCTGTCGGACCCCCTCCTGTGGGGCGGTGTATGGAAATATTTGTTAATGAAATGAATGATGATATATGTCTTTCCCAACGATGCACCATATTTGGGGCGGCGGGTGGAATTTTGTTGTTATTAAAATGTTCCTATGATTTATTTAATGCTGTTGTTTGCCATTATCAACACTGGCTCTCTAACTACAAGATTGGCAACCAGAAAGTGATTAACAAAACGTGAAGCCTGTAATTAGAATTCCTAGTGCACACTTTAACTGAGAAATACAGTTATAGCCACAGCTTATAGCTCTGAGGAATTAGGAGATTGTCTGGGATTCATAATCAAAAAACGATTCTTTCTGACCAAAAAGAATCCACACAATCCAACTGCCAGAGCAGTTCAGAGTCTAATGCGCTGATGCAACTATAACTGTACAAATTAAATGTTTAAGTGAATGCTCGCCATAATTTGATGATAATGTTCATCAAACGCCACGCTAAATAATGGTAGAATGTCTGTTCCGCGGCGGCACGTGAAAGTACGACATACGCAAACTGAATATAGATAATTAAAGTCATCCCAGAATTAACACTTCACTCAAAATGATTTCATGGTTACGCGTATCCCGAGTAACTTATTACGGCATCCGAGGCTGTTTCTGGAAATGATACCGACGCGACGCGACTCCCGGCACAGATGGTGCACTGATGAGCGTCTTATATATAAAGCCGCGGTGCGGACGGCTAAGGGAACGCCTGATTAATTCCGCTGTCCCGACTAGCCGCTGGGCTAGTAATGCACCACTTTAAGTTATTAAATAAATCATTGCTTCCTTTGCTGATGGCCGATGAAACTCTCAATTTAAATGTGCAATCAGCACACAGGTAAGTAATCATAATAAAAGTTTGGCGTGGCTAATTCCAATATTTTGGGCGAGAGACTTAATTTAATTACACTACACGCAGTAGACGAGCTCTGAACTTGCCCTTTGGAAATACGCTATCGCTATAGTTTTATAGTCATTCAGTTGAAACTTCTTACATCTTTATGATTGTAGCGTATCTCCCTTCTATTTAAATTTAAACATCCTAGCCTTATTTATTCGCCTACTTAATCTATCTTGCTTCCTTACTTTTTAAGACAAAAACCAGAAAATTATGAATTTCAACTAAAATTTTAATTTGTGATATCCAGAATACTGTTTCTACTAAATTATTATGCAAAAGGAATCTCAATATAAATTTTTAAGTTTGTAGCTCTTTTCTGTCGCGCCAATGATTTTTACAGAAAAACGTCCAAATTTCGAAAATTGTTGAAGTTATTGAACTGATATTTAACACATGTTGGTTTAGTATTGCTCCTGACATGCTAACAATGTTTCAGGCTATTTACTTTATTTTTAAAGTATTGCGCAACAATTATGACGTCAGAGCTAGTTACAGTGGACTGGCTGGCACACAATGGAAAGACTGCTGTGAATTTTATACGGCGTGAGTAGGCTGCTTCCCTACACTCCGTCTAATAGACGCTGCTCATGCGTGATTGTTTACATCTTTGAGCGGGTTTGGTGAATCTCTGAACAGTCAAAGAATCTGTGTCTGTGATACAATTATCCGGGTACTTTTTATCACAGTGGTTAGCACACTGGACTCACATTCGGGAGGACGACGGTTCAATCCCGCGTAGGCCATCCTGATTTAGGTTTTCTGTGATTTCCCTAAATCACTCCAGGCAAATGCCGGGATGTTTCCTTCCCTAATCCAATGAGATCAACGACCTCGCTGGCTGGTCTCCTCCCCCAGAGCAACCCAACCCAGTCCCAACATTTTATCATTATTTATTATAAGAAGTGTGTGTATGTGTGTGTGTATTCTCCTTGTAGAACTACTGAACCGATTTGAACCAACCACGTATCACTTACTGTCTAGTAAGATCCGGTCTGAGGTAAGAACCACCTACCTACCAAAGGGTTGGGAGTGTGGGTGAAAAAGCAGTGTGACCCACGACGCATGAATATCCTGACTTCCTGAATGAGAGCACTTTGTGACCTGCAACAAAAAATCTTTACGAAACTTTTTTCGCCGACAACTCCCACAAAATGACGAAAGGAGAAAAGTTTATCGCCTACTACACTTTTTCCGCTGTTAATGAAGTAAAACTGTGTATCAAGCATGACATTTTAATTTATTAAGTCTTTATTACTAACTTTATTCGCAACACATTTCACATGCAATATCCACATATGCCGCAGAGTGTACCTACAAAATTAAATAAATGACGACACACATTTCAGGAGTTAAGACGTTAAAAAAGGATGCTGCGTGAAAACGAAACTGCCGAGTAAAAATCGCTAAAGATGCAAGTGAAACATTGTACAAATGTGTGTGTGAAAATATTAAAGATATGTGGAATGTTTGTGATTTGTATGTGAGCAAAGCAGTAGTTAAAGAACCACTCCTAAACTCCTGGACTGACTTCAAACAAACTTTCTAGTCATGTTACTTACCATCTGGAAAGAAATACTGGGGTGTGTGAACCAATAACCTTCTATTTGGTAGGACAACAACTTGGGCAGAGAAGTGGTCGAGCGGTTCTAGGCTCTTCACTCTGGAACCGCAAGACCGCTACGGTCGCAGGTTGGAATCCTGCCTTGGGCATCGATATGTGTGATGTCCTTAGGTTAGCTAGGTTTAAGTAGTTCTAAGTTCGCGGGGACTGATGACCTCAGATGTTAAGTCCCATAGTGCCCAGAGCCATTTTTTTATAGCATCTACAGTTGTATGTAGATCCATGAGGGCCTGGTATAGGTGGTATGTGAGGAAGACGTTAAGAACTCGCAGGGAAAATCACTCACACCTTGACGAGATGTATTTCTGTTTCCCTGTATTCAGTCGGTTAATATTTTACGAACAAGATTGACATAATGTTGACTACATAACGATATACTTAACCCATCAATAGATTGATGAAGTCTACTAGCAATGGAAATATTAGAAGGTAACAGCGCATTCATGTGAGCTTCGTGCAAAGGGCAATGTCATAACGGTACTCACTATTCATACACGTTTAATTCCGTTCCACGAAAACAGATAAGTCCGGTTACATTTTTTACAACACTAACATAATGCTCAACTGAATGAAACCAAAACAACTGACTGACTCGATTCACGCTTTGAGAGACTACGTAAGCATCATACAGCAAGGGATGATGATCGATTGGGCGGATATCCTCGGCTACATGGGTACGAAGCTGAAACCCATTCGCAAATCGCTGAGTTCAAATTCATGCGAGCCGCTATTATAATGAGTGAATATACAAAGCGTGAAAGAAACGTCAGAAGAAAAATGACTTCTTGCGAGTCCAAGCAGAAAATAGTAGTTGTAGCTTGTGACTCATTCCATCTTCGAACGGGTCCCATTAAGTACGTACAGGCGGATGAGTTGCCTGGTGTAAAAAAAAAAAACGAAATAAGGAGAGAGAGAGACCAATGACCTGCCTGGTGTAAAAAAAATACAAGAGAGAGAGAGAGAGAGAGAGAGAGAGAGAGAGAGAGAGAGAGAGAGAGAGAGAGAGAGAGAGAGAGAGAGAGAGACCAGAACCACCTGATTGTTGACCGACCGTCAAGTCATCCTCAACATCGGAAGTCGTATGTGGAGAGTCCGCACACAGCACTCCAGGGCGTTATCGACGTTTCGACCTTGGATCCACTACCTCCTTAGTAATTGGGATCGCAAGGCTTAGTACCCCCCGGTCCAGTCCTCCCATCAAGGAAAAAACTCTTGGTAGTACCGGGACTCGAACCTGGGTACTCCGCATGATGGTCCGTCGCATTTAGCACTCGGTTACAGAGGAGGACCTTGTCTAGCGTAGTGGTAATGAAACATTCCTTGTGAAGCAGTCTGTCTGTTAGTCAGAACTGTTTCAAAATTGCTGAGATTACCATTCACGTACCAGATAGAAAAACGCGGCGAAAGCCTATAATTTACCAAGTTTACAGATTCAGGTCAAGCTTCGCTGCTCTCTGGAGTTGTGGTGGCTGTTTAGTGTTTTTCCCACCAGATACCGTCTCCCATGTGATAGCCCATAGCTCCCATCATTTCCACGAGATTTCGTTCCTAACGCTAATAGAATATGCAATATAATAATACATATATTACAAACTCATCATCACCAACTACGTAAACAAAAATGAAAATGTTCGTTTGTCAACAATCACCGACTGCTTTGAAATTTTGACACAACATTCCACTAGTATATGCCCATGTTTTTATTTACTTATTTTTTTAAATATATGTACCACATTAATTTATACAAATTTAATTAAAGGGAAACGTTGCCAACTATAAAACAGTGAAAAACTTAGCAAACAGGAAAGCTGTGTTTATGGCTTATTGGTTTATGATTAGAATACTACTACAGAATCTGAAGCCGCAGTAACAATGAACAGGGCTCAAGTTCAAAGAAACAGGGGTACAGTAGATGGACAGAGGGGTGTTAGGAAGTGGACATTGAAAACGGGAAGGAGGAGATGAACAGAGACAAGGAGCAGGAAGAGATTGAGAGAGATTTGGGCGATGGGGGGGGGGGGGGGGGCGGGGGGGGGGGAGGGCAGAAGATGGACAGACTGAGCCACAGCAAATTATGGCCGGATACAGCTAGTAAATAATGAAGTGTATGTACAAACATTCCTCGTGAATGAAAAATGATATCAAAATTCCTAGAAAATTTCCTCAGATTAGCTTTTCACACACAGACAAAAAAAAAAAAAAAAAAAAAAAACGAGCTGAGTGGGGGTCTTGTAACTGTAAATGAGTAGACACACCACCTACCCTTACGAGCATTGTGTCACCTTGTCAATCAAAAGACCATGCAGCTCTTTCTAAATCTGCGTCACGCTAGCACGTTTCGCTAGATCAAAAACCGACCTTTTAAAACTTTTTTTAGGTAAGTCGAGAATGACTGTCGGTCCAAGGAAGTACGGGAGACATTATTGTCACTCTGACACCTCTCAGCCCAAACGAAGTCGCACAAGATGTAGCGTCATTTGACTCGCGATCGAATCTTTGGAAATTTCATCGCTTATACCAACTTATGCAAAGGAATAAAATGAAATGAGATGAAATAGCAGTCATTTGTCAAAAATGGGTGCTATTTTTCAAAAACTGCCCTGTTCATCAGGGTACGTGCTCCACGTTGGTGGCTGAACGACTCACGAAGAACTGCCAACAAACCGATTTTCCAGGAACTCCCTGGGTGGAAGAGGGACTAAAATAATCGGATAATCTATAGACACTTGACAATTTCCGAAAAAAAGTGTGTCGAAGTTTTCGAGGTATCTGATTTGCCTTTTAGCGAGTAAACACTCCAACCGAAGCGTTGACTAGTGTCGGGACCTTACAGTTTTCTGCCCTGTGTTCTAAACCCGATTTTTATTTTTATTTCTATTTTTGTTTTTCATTTATCTACGTATGTCCATAGAAGATTACTACATGAATGTGTATGAATGGTAATCAGCGTATATGGAAATAATTTTGTCTTTATTTATCTACTAATTATATGTCTTGCGAATGAACTTAATAAACATAAAGGAATGGAAAAATTATTTGAAATTGTTTTCCGAGAAATTCCTGTAGTGTATTTTGATTCAGAATCAATTGCAACCGCCAGTTTTCAGAAATGTGATCCGTTATGTGTGGTTTGCCACGAAATTATCGCTAACGCGTGAGGTCTTCAGCGATGTTAATGTAGTTTATTTCTAGAGTGAGATTCATACGAAGAAATGTCGCTGTGACAAACTAGCCTTCTCGCGATGCTTGTGGTGTTCGAAATGTCTATGTTTCGGATATTTCTACGATCGTTATCACCCGAGGGAATGCACCTAATTTTCCTGAAGAATAAACATAAGACTATACAAAAATTAAGAAGTGATACAAGAATATGAGAATTTAAAACAATTGTAATACCATACAGTCATATACAATAAATGTATGGCACTTCTTGTGAAACCCAGATGTAATTTTACAATCGGTATACCGCTTTTGTATCCCCTAATGTGATAAGAACAATTTGTGTAGTAACGTTCCACGGAAATGAGTAAATAAATGAAGAAAATAAAAGACAATAAATTAAAAACAATATCGGGTTTCGAACACGGGGCGCGTAAGTGATAAGCCGTCACGTTAGCCCCTTGGCGGCAGTTGCCTAAGCTTAAAGTGTGCCATGAAGCATCTAAACTAGAGGTGAAAACTTTGAGGATTTTTCTCAGAAACGGTCCAATATCTACGGATAAACCGCAACACATGTTGGCTTATTTTGGTTCCTCTTCCACTGACCGAATTTTCTACGCAGTCGGGTTGTGGCGCTGGCCGTGTTGTCCTCGTCAGTCGCGATTTGACGACAGCAGCTGTCGAGGATAGTGGGGATGGGGGAGGGGGGGGGGGGGGGGAGAAGGGGATAGAAAATAGCGGATCGGTGAGTGGAACATGTTATTGGACGGCGTGCGCGTCAAATTGAAGATTGCGGCTAGCGTGAGGCGGAAGGCCCCGGGGCTATCGGGTGGGAGGCACGCCGAGATGCGATCACACGGCCTGCGCGCCAGCTGCCGGCCGCCCCCAGCCAGGGGATGGCTTTCTTATCGCGCTGGCCCACGTCGGCACCACCTGTCACGCTTCACTGGGAGCTCCGCACTCTATTCTGTGTGTTACTGAATGACAAATGCCAAAACGTCAAAACGTCAGTTTCAACGAGGGCTTCCAGTAAAAATCAGCGTTGACAAGAAAAACAATATTTGAGAGCAAAATGTTCTCGGGTTTCCAACCGCGTCAGTTGCTTAAAACTACACGAGCTCGCACTAACGGCTACTGGGACAGTTTAATAAAGGAAGCTGTTTAAATAAAAATTACCGCAAACACCCTGAATAGAGACGGTGGCTTGCAGCTCAGCGCTGCGTGGGATCCAGCGATCGCGCGGTTGAAGAGGGCACATCCAACGCCGACTCAAAACATGCCCGTATATGGCAATGTCACGGGCACCAGTGACGTCACAGGCACCAGTGACGTCACAGGCGGCAGCTAGCGTATATAAGGGCGCACCAACAGCCCATTGGCAGTCATACCACTTAACAATGGCCAATGAGTGCTTGGCCGAAAGCTCGCGTAGTTTTAAGCAATTGACGTGGTTGGAAATCCGAGAACATTTTATTCAATGTTATCTCCGCGAGACTCTGCGTTCATACAATATTTAAGAGAGATTTATTTTCGTCAGTTATCGACATACCAGGAGCGTTCAATAAGTACTGCTACACACTTTCCCTCAACTTTTTTATTTAGGATTCCAATACACCATGTTACTCCCCAGTCTTCAGGCTAAAACCCTTCTCGTTCAATTCTGACGGCCTTATGCCACCTTACTGATAGGGCCTGTATACCGGAATGGTAGCACTCTACTAGTCGACGCCAGAGTCAGTGCATCGGTGCATCAACAACGTCATCATCCAAGTACTTATTCCCGCGGTGTGCGCCCTTCATTGGCCTAAACAGATGGAAATGACCTCTCCAAGGCCATCTATCGTGTATATCGTGATACTGTTTTAGAAAAACACTAATTTTATCCAACAGATGGCTTTACACACAGCTGGTCTGAATCATAATTCACAAACCGTATGCAAAAGATTGTGCTGAATAACTCAGGCAATGTTGGCAAGGTAGAAAATTTTGGTGAATGGGTAAAAAAATATATATATATCACAAAGGCACGCCTACAAGGTTCAGTGTTTGGTCCTCTCTTATTCATTACACACGTGAATAACCTTCCGCTTAACACTCAACAAACCAAATTGCTCTCTTGAAATACACTCACCCTAAATTTCGAGAAAAAAAAAACACCTTACCTTCAGTTCTGTTTAACAAATTGTCATACCAATAATTGATTTAACACATGAACATGAGTCAGTAAGTAGGGTAGAAAGCTCCATATTTCTGGGTGTACATACTGACGAAAATTTGAACACGGAAAAGCTTATTACTGAGCTCAAACAATTAAGTTCAGCTACTTTTACTCTTCGTATAATTGCTAATGCTGGAAGCAACGTACCAACCTCTTCGCATATTTTGAATATTTCCACTCAATAAGGTCGTAAGGAATAATTTTCCGAGGTAACTCATCATGTAGAAATACATATTTTTGCCAATGAAATTCGTCACAAATAATTACACCACAGTTTGAGAAGAACAGTGATGTATATACCTATTAGACTAGAGAAAAAAATGACCTTTATTACCCGTCGTTAACGCTGTCGATCGCTTGGAGAGCACTTCAAATGCAGCAACAAAAATTTTTTATCCTTTGCCCCGTAACATAAAATGTGTGACAGGTAGCGGAACAACTATCACATCTAATTTAAAATAATTTCTCCTGGACAGCTCCTACCATTCCACTGAAGAATGTCTACTTAAAAACCTGGTAACCAGTAAAATACATATTTTAAGCGTAGTTCTCTGAGCAGGAACAAAATGACATGTTCATTAATGTCAGAACTAATCATGTGTACATGTCCTGTAAACTGAGTCGTTCCACATGATTTCCATAAAAGAATCGTTGAAATGATATATTCTCGTGGTCGTGCGGTAGCGTTCTCGCTTCCCACGCCCGGGTTCCCGGGTTCGATTCCCGGCGGAGTCAGGGATTTTCTCTGCCTCGTGATGTCTGGGTGTTGTGTGATGTCCTTAGGTTAGTTATGTTTAAGTAGTTTAAGTTCTAGGGGACTGATGACCATAGATGTTAAGTCCCATAGTGCTCAGAGCCATTTGAAACGATATATGGAACATGTAACCAACTAGCCAACAAAATACGTCGGAAGCTGCTGTAAGGTGCAGAAGGAAAACCTGTCGAAGTGAGTTTTATGAGCTCCTCTCGAGTGTGCAGACTTGGGTGAGGCCTTGCGTTGTCATGGAGAAGGAAGAGTTTGTTTGCATGTTTGTGACGACGAACATGTTGAAGTCGTTTCTTCAATTTCCTGAGGGTAGCAAAGTAACTTCAGGGTTAATAGTTGCACCAAGAGCGAGGCCAACAAACAGAATAACACCTTCAGTGTGCCAGGAAATTTATCTTGACTTCAACGACTGACGGTGCGCTTTTTAACCGTTTCTTTGAAGGAGCTGTGGTGTGGCGCCACTCGACGGCTTACCGTTTCTGGCTCGAAGTGATGAACCTATGATCTATCATCGGTGACAATGTTCGGCAAAAAATGGCAACAGTCAGCCTCCTAAGGCGGAAGTAGTTCCACGCAGATGGTCCTTCGTTGCTCTTTATGGTCTTCTGTTAGGCGGGGAGGAACATGGTGGGCACATACCTTCGAGTACACCAACTGGCGGACGAGTGTGGCAGCACTACCAACAGAGATGTCTAGTTGTGCAGTGAGGTGTGTGTCTGTGATCCGTCGATCACCTCGAATGAGAGTGTCCGCACGTTCCAACACACCAGGAGGCAAAGCTGCGTGCGGCCGATTGGCACGTGGGAGATCGGGAAGGTTTGCGCGACCTTGTTGCAATGATGACAAACACCTCGCCCAACGACTCACCGCGCTTTTGTTTATTATGAAGTCTCCGTAGAAAATCTGCAAGCGCCTACTGTATCTGTGACGCTCTGGTTTTCTCCTAAAGGAAATTCGGTGACAGCTCTCTGCTTGGAAAGCACCTCCGTTACAGACGCCATTTTGAAGGCTACGTATGGCGCCGCCACCTATCGGAACTTCATGAAACTATAGGGCCTGAAGCGGGAATATTCCATGACGTCGCAATAAATTGGCCGAGTAAAAATTGCGTTGCATTACTTAGCAAACTTCTTGTAATTACAATCCCTTTCTGTGATGACATGGGCCTATTATCTTTTTCTAATATAATGTAGAAGAATGTCTGCGATAGGAGAGCTTGTACACTACTCTCCATTAAAATTGCTACACCTCGTAGATGACGTGCTACAGACGCGAAATTTAACCGGCAGGAAGAAGATACTGTGTTATGCAAATGATTAGCTTTTCAGAACATTCACACAGGGTTGGCGCCGGTTGCGACACCTACAACGTGCTGACATGAGGAAAGTTTCCAACCGATTTCTCATACACAAACAGCAGTTGACCGGCGGTGCCTGGTGAAAGATTGTTGTGATGCCTCGTGTAAGGAGGAGAAATGCGTACCATCACGTTTCCAACTTTGATAAAGGTCGGACTGTAGCCTATCGCGATTGCGGTTTATCCTATCGCGATATTGCTGCTTGCTGCTCGCGTTGGTCGAGATCCAATGACTGTTAGCAGAATATGGAATCGGTGGGTTCAGGAGGGTAACGCGGAACGCCGTGCTGGATCCCAACGGCCTCGCATCACTAGCAGTCGAGATGACAGGCATCTTATCCGCATGGCTGTAACGGATCGTGCAGCCACGTCTCGATCCTTGTGTCAACAGGTGGGGACGTTTGCAAGACGACAACCATCTGCACGAACAGTTCGACGACGTTTGCAGCAGCATGGACTATCAGCTCGGATACCATGGCTGCGGTTACCCTTGGCGCTGACAGGAGTGCCTGCGATGGTGTACCCAACGACGAACCTGGGTGCACGAATGGCAAAACGTCATATTTTCGGATGAATCCAGGTTCTGTTTACAGCATCATGATGGTCGCATCCGAGTTCGGCGACATCGCGGTGAACGCTCACTGGAAGCGTGTATTCGTCATCGCCATACTAGCGTATCACCCGGCGTGATGGTATGGGGTGCCATTGGTTACACGTCTCGGTCACCTCTTGTTCGCATTAACAGTACTCTGGACAGTGGACGTTATATTTCAGATGTGTTACGACCCGTGGCTCTACCCTTCATTCTATCCCTGCGAAACCCTACATTTCAGTAGGATAATGCACGACCGCATGTTGCAGGTCCTGCACGGGCCTTTCTGGATACAGAAAATGTTCGACTGCTGCCCTGGCCAGAACATTCTCCAGATCTCTCACCAATTGAAAACGTCTGGTCAATGGTGGCAGAGCAAGTGGCTCGGCACAATACGCCAGTCACTACTCTTGATGAACTGTGGTATCGTGTTGAAGCTGCATGGGCAGCTGCGCCTGTACACGCCATCCAAGCTCTGTCTGACTCAATGCCCAGGCGTATTAAGGCCGTTATTACGGCCAGAGGTGGTTCTTCTGGGTACTGATTTCTCAGGATCTATGCACCCAAATTGCGTGAATATGTAATCACATGTCAGTTCTAGTATAATATATTTGTCCAATGAATACTCGTTTATCATCTGCATTTCTTCTTGGTGTAGCAATTTTAATGGCCATTAGTGTAGTTTTTAGTACGCGATTGCGTGGCGTCTCTTGCCTGAAGGTGCAAGAGGAGTCCATTTGTAATTTCACAAGCCGGCACTAACAAGAGTAAACGTCTCACTTCTTGTCAGAAAGTTGGAAAGCACTAGATCCTGTGCCGAGGAGTAACGCTCTGAGAGATCTCCTGTATAAAGAGAAACTTTTCAGTGAATCAGAGAAGCAAAAGACAGAAGGGCAAATGCTTCAACTTGTCGTTTAAGCAACGAGTTTGGCATACCGAAATAAATTTCACTCTTTACGCTAAAGAAAAAAGTGTACTCAGTTCAGGTGCTTCGCTAATTAGACCACTATTATTACGCAGCTCGCCAACCTGCGCGTTAGTGTTTGATAGAAGCTGCATACAACGAACGTCTCATCTCATGGATCACATTTTGCTTACTGATAAGGCCGCAACACACATCTGCAGAAATGTTAACAAACTTAACGGGTAACAGAGCCTGCTCACGCTACCACTTTGTGACAGAGAGACAGAGCAGAAGTGAAGGTGGGTCTTTGCATTCAGCTAGACTACATTTTATGGGTCCTACAGTTTTGCCGATGAGACAAAGTAATCATTTTCGTTGATTTGTTGGAGCAATTCTGAGAAAAACACTCCAGTAAGAACCACTGACGCTGTTGCGTTCCAACAGGTTTGAGGATCCCCTTAACTTGCTTTCCTGTTAGGGAGAGGGGGGGGGGGGGGGGGGAGGGGACCTAACTGGAAGACTCGCCAACAGATGGTAAATAACAAGGTTATGTTAAAAGTACAGGCAGAGGTTCAGCAAGAGTGTGACCGTGTTGTTCACGTGATTTGACACGTGAAGGGAAGGTGCCTAAAGGATCTAAGAACTTGAACCCGGGCTGCAGAGTCGCCTATTTCACAAGATACGCTTCAGAATGTATTCAGGTGTGCTTTTCAACTGTGGCAGCAATGCTTCGAAGTGAATGGAGGCCATATTGAAGTGCGGTCAAAATATGTGCAGAATGACAAATTTATATGCGTGTTTTCCAAACACACCCATTATTTCTTATATATGGGCTAGCTTTTCCCAGCTATATGTCGCTGTGGCACGGTCTGCTTCAATGGAAAAGAAAGCAAAGGGAGATATATATATATGGGATTTGGAATAGCTCGTAATCTCCTCTGTCTCTGTCCAACACCACCTCCCCCTTCCTTTGTTAGACACTCTTCATCACTTCTCTGGGTGTCCATCTTCCCCACACACACCCGCCCCCCCCCCCCTCTCTCTCTCTCTCTCTCTCTCCCCCCCCATCTCCTCCTCCTCTCTGTCCCACTTCTCACTTTTGCTTTCTAAGTGAATTTCCTCCTCCCCCTGTCCACCTCCTATGATCCCCTTTCTCTGAACCTTATATATTGTTATTGCAAATTCAGATTCTTTAGTAGAAGTATTCTAATCGTAAGTTGATAGTCATATTTATGACTTTCCTATTTGGCAACAGCGTTTCACTGCCATAAAAATATATATCCTATATGTGCGCACATGTTTATTAAAGAAACGTGTATAATTTTGAAGTAAATGGCTCAAAAACGTTTCGAGCGTTTTGGTAATAACATTCCCCCTTCGTATATAACACATTTATTCGTATAATGTGTATGTTGCAAATTGGTTATAAAACCACTCACGTATTTGAGTGCAACATTTTGCCAAAATTTTGAAGCAATCAGTCAATCACTTTCGGAGATTTAAGATCTTGAAAAATGAACATTTACATTTTTAAAGAATTGAGAGCTTATGACCACCCTGAATTTATAATGTATGTACATGCGTGCGTACCTATGCATATATGTTGTATGTATGTATGTATGTATGGTTGTGCCTTCTTCATTTTCTCCTAAACCACGGGATCGATTTCAACGTAAATTGCTAGACTTATCACTTACTATCTGCAAAGAAGCACTATGTTAGGATATCTTTTCTGAAAGTATTTGTCTGGTGTCTGGATTGTAGTCTCGTGCGGAACTGAAACACGGACGATAAACAATTCACACAGGAAAACAAGCTTTTGAATTGTAACACTTCAGAAGGATGCTAAAGTGTAGGTGAGTACATGGAATAACTAACGAAGAGGTACCGTATCCAGTTAGGAGGAAACATATGCATGGCGCGAATGGACTGTAAGAAGGGATCAGCTGACAGGTCATATCCTGATGCATCGTCGAGAAATAGTCAATTCGATAATGAGGCGAGAGGGAGGGGGTAAAACTTGTTCATGGAGACCAAGCTCTGACTACAGTGACCAGGTCAAATGGATGAGGGTTGCAGGAGTTATGCAGAGTAAAAGCTTGCACCGGACCGTCGGGAAGTGCATGAAACTAGCAACATGCAGTTATTGTGGTTTGCACCCACGTAACTATCACCGGCAATGCGGTAACGAACGCGCTCTGTTCATTCCGCTCCGTCTCCCTCGCCTCTGTGTGGTCTCAGTCCGCCAGTCAGCACCGCCGACTGAAGCACCGCCGCCGCCCTGCTCCTAGTGCTGCTACTGCTCTCGTTGTGCAAATCTCATTTCCCTGCAGCACCGGTGTTTCTGCCGACGACGGCGGTTGGCTTCAAATTCGTTTGCGCGGCTGCCTGTGACAAGCTGACAGCCAGCGGTGTGAGCAAGCGCCACAGGCCGAACCAGTGCCGCTCTGGTTTCAGCGGACGTGTCGAAGGCATTTGTAGTTGGCATCCAAACTGAGGCAGCTTACACATGGAGTCGGCGCGAAGGAGCTCTTGCGTACGAACTTCTGAGGTTACAGATCTGCCACAGCTGGCAGCCGATGTGTATGTACCACTGCTGACGCAGTAGGCGAAACTAAAGAAAGAAAGACATGCATTTGATTCTTGCTATATTGCAGTCACGCTCTGAAACTGTAACATCTACTACCTTTACGACGTCTGTACCTCATACAATAAAGAAAGCAACCATTGTAGTAACACTTGGTTGTCAGTCCGTCCGTCCCCGTCTGCTTGTCCAAAACCTTTTTCCTCGAGAACGGATAGACGCATTAATTTGATATTTATATCACTTACGGGGCTCTACGGTTCCTGTGTTGAGTGTTAGTTTCTAAGTAAATGTAGTCAAAAGGCATAGCCATTTATGTCGCATTTTTGATACTCACTAACTCACTCATTAGAACCTGTAGGTTGCTTCCAGAAACATAAAATTTTCATCAGGTTACCCTCCATTCAGAGGCTTTTGCACGCAGCGACCGTTATTTTGATTTGTACATAACAGATTTCAGCAATCAGTCATCCTTTGGAATATTTATTGGCAGATATTTTTTTGTGGTGGTGCTGAAGTCTGATCAACTTCGTTGATTTTTACTTTTTTTAGGGAATGGAAGGGGTAAAAATTTGCTCTTTATTTATTTATTCTTCTTTCAGCTTTAGTTTGGGCACACAGAAGAGTCCTTTAACTCGCTGCTTTTGGTGTGTGTTTGAAAACATGTGTGTAGAAGTGCTAAAGGGCTATATGTCCTTAAATTATGAAGAATTACGTAGGGATATTGCAATTCCGCAAAGATGATTCTCGTTCCACTTTAGGACCTTCTGTCAGGAGACGAGGAATCCAGAAAGGACAGACCTTTCAGTTCTCCAACTTGCGGACGAGTGTATCAGCACTATCAACAGAGGTGTCTCAGATGAGATTGTTTGCACGTTCCTACAGTGCAGGACTCACAGCTGTGTGCAGCGGGCACGCGACAGAAGGGCAGGCTTGCGCGATCTTGTTCCTATGATGACAGACGAATCACCCAAAGACTCACTTTGCTTTTGTTCAATGCCAGAACTCCGCAGACATACTGCAAACGCCTATGAATATCTGCGATGCTTTAGTTTTCCGCCAAAAGAAACTCAATGACAGCCCTCTGCTTCAAACGGACCTCCGTTACATCCTCCATTTTGAAGGTTACGTATAGCGCCGCCTCCCATCGGAACTCCATAAAACTGTAGGGACTGAAGGTGTCCAACTACAAACTCCACATTTTTCTATCAAAATTGGCCGAGAAAAGAACTGTTGCATTACTTATTGAACGTCCCAAGTACATAATCATGATGCACACAGTCATCTTCCAAGATCACATGAGGCATCTTCACAAGGCTGCAAACATATGTTCCTTGTTCGACAGTCACTGAGACACTGTATCGCACCTCGAGTGATCCGCTATATCACCCCCTTATTAGTCCCACAGAAAACTTCTGGGACTTTTCGGAACAGTGGGTGAAACCTAGCACTAAACATCTTCGCAGATTGGTATCTGTATCGGATATGATCGTCAGTGAGTAACTTAAGCTGGATACGGCGTACGTAAAAAAACTTTGGGAATCTATGCCTCGCCGAAGTAAGTTCATTGTTAGGGATAGTGGCGCTGTTGATTGGTATTAGCGTAGTGTCACATAGAGATGACTAATTTTTGTCCAGTGGGTTTATTATACGTATCTGTGCTGCGTAAACTCAATACTATGAAGAATCGTGAGCGTATTTTTAAAATACATTATAAGAGCCCATACTAACAGAAATCTCCTGCGATAATAATGTGTACACTATCCTCAACAGTTACGGATAGATCAGTAATGCTGTTATTGAGAAATACTGTAATAGTAGCAGGCTGAAATGTCTGTCTGGTGTGTGGAAGCCTATTAACTGAAAGCACAGCTCAATTATTTGCAAACTTTGCGTCGTAACTAGACGCCAAAATATTCAGAGTTCACTTGTTGAATAACATGTTCTAAATAATACTCCATGGCCACCATTCTCTCATTAAGCGCCACACATTGTCGGTGGTGTTCTGGTCCACCGTGAACGAAATAGCATTCGTATCACCGAAGGCGCCTACGAAACCATTCTTGTTGTTTGATCCTTCAATCAGTGCTATTACAGGAGAGAACGAAGTCGGTAGGTAGCAAGGAAAAATCGGGCAAAATGTTTTTAAGGACATTATCGCATTACTTGCGTGATACTAATCGATATAACTGCACAGAAGATTAATTTCGTAGCTGACAGCAGTTTTCAACTACAAAATTACACTGAGGTCATCCCGAAGTCAGGAGCTGCCACAAATATCGATACGTGCCCTCTTCCAGTGACCGATGCCGACGAAGTTGGGAGTGCAAACCCACGTCTGAGTTAATTAATAAGTGCGCCTCTCACGCGGTGGCCCGAGGGAGCTGCGAGAGTAGCAGCAGCAGTAGAAGACAGTGTCGCCAACCTCACAGCACCATATCCTTTTTTTCGTTAAGAAAAGGAGAAGGAATGTTTGTCAATGGAACTCCAACAACTATTATGAGAAGCGTAGACCTTCCAACTGCAATGGGAGAAATACTGCGGACACACACTGCTGTCCACATTTTATTCCTAAAGGATGATGATGGGGGTGTTCGTTGCGGTTTAGATGATGCAGGTGGTCTGTTGCAGGTAACAGTGCTGATTATTTCGTTAAAGACGACACTGTTTCTGCTAAATCTGTATATTAGCATAAATTAGTGTTGAAAATAAACAGTATAAATCATTTTCAGTTAGGGGAAAACGGGATAGCAGGACACAACGGGATTGTGCTGTTAGACGGGAGAGTAATGTATTTGAATGGAAGGAATGGTCCGCCAGTCATTTAGACATAGTTTGGAGGGTGACTTGTTTGTGAACTGATGTCCTTTACTTTTCCAGTTTTGTTTTTACAACTTTTCGTGAATTTCAACGCCATTTAAGTCGTTAATTGTTAATTTTACAACTTTAAATGACAAGTTGTCTTAAAGTGCATGTCATTCGCCATACGTTAAGTACGTAACACGTTTTAATCCGTCAGTTATTAAGCTCTGTAGAAGTCGTTAATCTGAAACGTGCTCTTGACGCGGAAGGGAATGGAGCAGAAAAGGATAGTGTCCCGTTCTCCCCCGTCACTTTTTGATCCAAGATGATTTCGAACTATACATTTGACTAATCCCCCTTGTTTTCCCAGATGCTACGAGCTTAGGCGGATGGACAACAGTGGGATGTTGAATGAATGGAAACGGCAGTTTCAGCAGTTTTATTTTCTGCAGTGGAAGTTTTAGAAGCTTCTAGCGATTTTCACGTACACTCATCATCATTAGAACAAAACGTTCGTAAAGCTAAGGATAGTGTTGACTGCAGAGTTGAAAAATCTGGTGGAAAATTTAAAAGTGTGTTCATTGCAGTACTAGAAGATGAGCTGGTAGCATATCTGTAGTCAATGGAGAGCGAGCACTTTTGTCTAATGATTGAAGATCTGATATCATTAGCCTATCAGTTAGCAAAAGTAAACGCCTTACCTCACAGAACGGGCAACGAAACCTGTCTAACTGGGCACGACTAGGTTGAAGGATTTATTGCTACGCATACTATGTTTTCTACTTACAAAGCAAACAATATATCTCGCGCACGAGCGATGCGATTGAGTAAACTAACAACTTCGCAGTTTAATTCTCTTCTTAATAACATTATCGAGAAGGAGAAGCTGGCTGCTGACAAAATATTGGACTGTGATGAAAGATATTGTCATTTAATCCTAAAAATCAGTCGCAAATAATACCACTTAAGGGAAAGGCGGCAGGCGCAATGACATCTTCAGAACTGGGATAGACAATTCAAGCAGTCGTCTGCGACTGGAGTATTTTACACGCAGCCAATACCTGTCGTTACAAGGGTGAGAAAAGTAATAATTTAAGTTGGGTTTGCCTGCAGGAAACTGGTCGTAAGTTTACTCTTCGGGATGGATCACTACTGAATGATTTCTGACATGGTTTGGAAAGTTTTTAGAATATTTTAATACCACAAAAGTATAACCTGTGCTTCTTGTTGTCGATGGATATTCAACTCTTTCAGAAACTTTAGAGCTGCTTGATCTGCCAAGAGACAATGGCATAGTAGTCGTTTTTTTTATCACCATACATTTCACATAATTTACAATCCCTGGACGTAACTTTTTTCAAGAACTTAAGTTGTTATCGCGGTAGATAGGTCAAAAATGGCTAAGAAACCAGCCAGGAAAAGTGTTACTCTTTTTCAAATGTCGACGATATTTGGGGCTAAATTTCCCACAATGCTAAGTGATGCAAACGGCTTTAAGGGATATGATCGTCCCATCCGTATATATATTTTCAGCCTCAGGCTACCTCCTATCGGCGCCAACTGACATTCAGTTGGATAATGTGGAAGTCCGATTGCAAGCTACTGACAGAAAATCTCACAGATTGACAACTGACTCTGCAGTGTCCACTGAACCTCGCAGCCAGAAGCCTAAGACCAACGAAGGCTGAATCATCGACTCCTAGTCTTGACGATCATGGATGCCAAATTCTCTGAAATACTATGTTCCCAGAAAAAATTATCTACCCAGATATCGCCCAAGCCTGTCATACAGATTCCACTAATTAGAGAAAATACAAATCAGTTTCAGGAAAGAAAATGAGAAATTGTCGATTTAACAGATTTCCTTCCAGAAATGAACTACAGGATTCTGTCACAATCAAGGAAAAGAAAGAGGATGCAAATAGGTCAAAACGCCAGGACAGCGAAATCAGATGCTAAAAAGCGTTGATAAAATTAAAGCTGAAAAGTCAGAAAGTACGCCAAAGAAAACAAACGAGAGGAGATCTGAGGCCTCAAGAAGAGAAGAAGGGAGGATATGTTGGAATGAGACTCAATCAGGAGAGAAAGGTGAGTGTGTCTACTGTCTCGTCTTTTATTGTATTTCTAATGAAGGCTAGGTCGCACGCTACAGGTGTTTCAAATGGGGACGCAATTCATGTGATGGCATAGCCCGCGAGGCTGAAGAAGAAACTATGATGAGCTACTACTGTCAGGAGGGCTACTAGTTATTAGTTTGATGGTTTTAAGCATTAAAAATAATTGTACAATTTCAAAATTAAATTAATATATTTTGTTATTTTTGATAAGGATTGTCTGAGGATTCCGTATTGCCTAATTTAAATGGTTCATTAAACGACTTTATGTCTTAGATATAAGATGATATTCGTAGCAAGTTCAGCTTTTATGCAATAATTTCACAAAAATTACCTCATCGCATTCTGCCCCGTTGGTGGGACGGAAGGGAAAAAATACAAGCATTTCTTTAAAGGAATGTAAAAAACTAAAGAACATAGTTTTAAGTAATTTTCAAGTAAAGTACGTTTCGTTATACTACAAGGTGATTATTATTGCTTAAGAAGTGTTTTCTTATGTTCATTTATTTTATAAAATTTGTTGAACACTAGTATCTCGCTACGCCCAGAGTTCCCCTATATAGATATTTTCAAGAGAGCAAATTTATGATTACATCTCGTCTGAGTCCAGACAACAGTCAGAGAATATAAATGTGCTATGTCCTAAACAATCAGTGACTATGTAAGTTTTGCAAAACTGACGACAGTACATCATGGTAAAATCAAACCTGTAGAACTAACTGAATGGTGTTTTATGTTGGTATCGATGGTGTTAGCTGTAGTGGTGACGACAGATTTTTTCTGTTTTTGGGGAAAACAGTTCTGTGAGCTAAAACCACACCTTATAAAGCGTTGTGAGTGTTTCACTGGCAGTTCTATAGAAAAAATACGCTACAAAAATTGTGAGTACTTACAATGAAGGCCATTAACATATCAAGGAGAATGTCAAAAAACGAAATCTTACTAACAATGCGAGTAAAATGAAGGATACTGAATTAAATTTGTTGGTGATTTAGGGATCTACAAAGCGCGAAATTTACTGCACAGAACGGACACCTGAAGCACCAACAGTGGACCTAAACAGACTGGGTATCGAGTGGAATTGAGCGTCTACGTCAGTCCGCGCTGCCTGAACATTACGCCACAGTTTATCAACAGTAATGGCTGGCAAATGGTAGTGTGCCTTTCTCTCGTAAATCAGGACTATTTCTTCCTTCCATCGGGTGAAAGATCTGGGCTGGAGATCGTGTTGGCCAAGGCAATAGTGAAATACTCTCTGTATGGAGACAGGTCAGCACAGCACGCGTAAAATGCGGTTGTGTGTTATCTTGCTCAAAGTTAAGGTCTCCGAGACGTCGAAGATAACGTACAGTTGCCGGGCTTAACAGGTCAGGAATTTGACGCCTACTGTTCAGATCACCGCCTATGCAGAACTAAAGGAGATCGTACCAGGTATCAGATAGCACTGCATACGTAAAACCGGCTATGGCTCTGGAAAATGTAATCTGTTGACGTTCATTCTCCTCTGAGTATCCACACACCGATATGCATCATTACAATGCTGTACGCCGAATCGCGACTCGTTTTCAAAAGCTGACGTGCTTCCACCCCTGTGACCAATGTTCTCATTGAGTGCAACACTGTCGCGGCGCCATCTCTCTGCTGCTGGGTCAACGGAAGCCACAACTAAGCTCACCGCGCTGACGATCCCTAGTTCTCCAGAAGTAGTCGCACTGTTCGTGTGGTGTCTTAGTGGAAACACCACCATTTCGTAACTCAAGGTATGTGACGTGGTCCAACGATCCTGCAGATCCACACGAATAGTGTGTGTGTGTTCTATCGGGCGCTAATCCGTGTGGTCTCTTAGTAAAAAAAACACCATTTCCTAACTGAAAGTACTCCAGGAATCTGAAGTGGCCCTGCAATCCTGCACATCCAATTGAATAATGCGATGATACATCCCCTTCCTTGAATGAGAGGTGTTACGTCCTTAAGTACATATGTCAGAGGAAAGGTGTTCGTGACTGAAAGTAGTCGATAAGTGGTGAGCACCCGACTGTTTGGGGGGGGGGGGGGGGTTGAGTGGGTAGCAATCAGAAGACCCTACCTGCTGAGTTGGAGATAAGAGCTCCATGGAGCGGACGGTGCGGAAGATAGAGCTTCATGATAATGATGATAATGATTTGTTTGTGTGGCGCTCAACTGCGCGGTCATTAGCTCCCGTACAAATTTCCGACTTTTTCGCAGTCAATTTCTTACACAGTTCAATCTAGCTACTGTCACGAATGATGATGATGAAATGATGAGGACAACATGAACACCCAGTTGTCGGGTGGAGAAAATCCACAACCTGTCCCGGAATCGAACCCAGAACCCCGTGATGGAGAGGCAGCAACGCTAGCCACTAGACCACGAGCCGCGGATGAAGCTCCATAACTCTAACAACGCGAAATGTCAAAGAAAATAAATGCACTGTAATTGTTGATTATCAAGTAGTATATCAGATCTGTTTTGTACATAGAACAGAAAGCCAGTATGTGAGCTGGTAGGCATCCTCATTAATCGAGTTGTAGTTTAGAAGATAATATAAGAAGGTCAAATGAATTCCACTTCTTATGTATGTGATGGAGTGAATGAGAACGAGAAGTTAATTTTCAGCAGCTTTATCTGCAGTCTGTCAGAAGGAGAAGTGTCGTCGTTGAGTGACTGTAGGAGGATACAAGATGACTTGGACAGGATTTGTGATTTGTGTAAAGAATGGCAGCTAACTCTAAATATAGATAAATGTAAATTAATGCAGATGAATAGGAAAAAGAATCCCGTAATGTTTGAATAGTCCATTAGTAGTGTAGCGCTTGACACAGTCACGTCGATTAAATATTTTGGCGTAACATTGCAGAGCGATATGAAGTGGGACAGGCATGTAATGACAGTTGTGGGGAAGGCGGATAGTCGTATTCGGTTCATTGGTAGAATTTTGGGAAGATGTGGTTCATCTGTAAAGGAGACCGCTTATAAAACACTAATACGACCTCATCTTGAGTACTGCTCGAGCGTTTGGGATCCCTATCAGATCGGATTGAGGGAAGACATAGAAGCAATTCAGAGGCGGGCTGCTAGATTTGTTACTGGTAGGTTTGATCATCACGCAAGTGTTACGTAAATGCTTCAGTATTTGAGGCTGACTGCTGTACAATTTTACTGCCGCCAACTTACATTTCGCGGAAAGACCACAAAGATAAGATAAGAGAGATTAAGGCTCGTACAGAGGCATATAGGCAGCCATTTTTCTCCCATTCTGTTTGGGAGTGAAACAGTGAGATAAGATGCTAGTTGTGGTACGAGGTACCCTCCGCCACACACCGTATGGTGGATTGCGGAGTATTTATGTAGATGTATGTAGATGTAGAAGCCTCAACTAAGTCGGAGGAAGGAGGCACAGGGATTCAGGGCACAGACTAGCTGAACCCTGATTAATAATAATTAACGGCGAACGAATATTCAGTAAACAAGGTTCACTGTACATAAAAGTACTGTTCAGGTGGCAACTTATTTAAGTGTCTGGAGCATGATGTGAAGTATAACAAACCACCACGCAGTCTAAGCCAACCTGAAACACTTCCATAATGTGTGTCAGGTTCCAGTCGCGGGGAGATGTGTATACCCTGCATAGCATTGAGTATGGCCCTCCTGAACCCATCTATTTCATATTCGTCTAACAGAACTGGTTCAAATTGTTCAAATAACTAAATGGATCTGAGCACTATGGGACCTAGCTTCTGAGGTCATCAGTCCCCTAGGGCTTAGAACTAGTTAAACCTAACTGACCTATGGACATCACACACATCCATACCCAAGGCAGGATTTGAATCTGCGACCGTAGCAGCAGCGCGGTTCCGGACTGAAGCGCCTAGAACCGATCGGCCGCAGCGGCCGGCTAACAGCAGTGGGGCACGATATACAGTAACCCTGCAGTTGTCTAATTCCGACACTTCCTCGGAGAAGCTTCTCTTTCTTAGATGCCGCATACCACGATATTCTCCCAAAACTCAACGTCAAATGTCTTTTATAAACGCTGGCCGGGGTGGCCGAACAGTCCTATGCGCTACAGTCTGGAACTGCGCGACCGCTACGGTCGCAGGTTCGAATCCTGTCTCGGGCATGGATGTGTGTGATGTGCTTAGGTTAGTTAGGTTTAAGTAGTTCTAAGTTCTAGGGGACTGATGACCGCAGAAGTAAAGTCCCATAGTGCTCAGAGCCATTTGAGCCATTTTTCTTAAGGTATGAAGTTCAGAGTGCATGTTTTCTAGAATTATTTTTTGTTTTTGTCAATACTACTACCTCTGAAAGTTTCCTACGCTACAATCTTAGCAACATTATCGGTACATGTCACAGGTATCAGAACGTTTTCGCTTACAACGTTAGACTTGTCCTTACCTCAAATTTATGAATTTATCCTTCTCTATCATCCTTAATAAAGTTTGTAACTTCGTCACGGAATCACCCCGTTCGGACTGTAGATGGCGTAAAGTTGTGAAGAAATGTCAATCATTTACAGATCCACGCATTAAGCATACTTCACGCCAATTTGACGTTTGCTGTTCACCGCTTTAATGGCCCTTACTGTATATTGTTAATATGTAGACTGGTGTCAATTTTATTACAATTCTTCTGCGTATATTGCCACATCACTTGAAATACTAAAATTACCGCGACACTAAAATAACAGGTTTTCATAGCATATGATTTGTCTTCTTTTTCCAGAGGCAGTCACTTCCAGAAGAACTCTAATAATTAATTATATTTCACACAAGTGCTGGCATTTACGTAAACAGTAATAGTGGCAGTTTTATTACTCTAATATAACGTTGTACTACGTCCTGTTTAGTAGATGGTCATTGTAATGCGTTATGCTAAACAAAGACTGCATCAAGTCAGAGGCGCGGCTAGAACCACCCACTTGCGATTGACACCGAACAGTTGATGCAACACTCCAAATCATCAGTAGTAAATCCGTATTGACGATTTACTTTTAGTATATTACAGATATTCTTATTTCTCTTCTATGTAGCCGTGATGATGACTGAGAAATGACGTCGCCTTTTGTAAGGTTTTTAGCTTATTTTTGGTATTCAATGAAAGTGATGTAAGCTCTTTTTATTCGATGTGTCACTTGCCTTACCTGTAAAGTGGACATTTTTCAAACATAGGTCTTCAGTAGCGGATACATTACGCCACAGAGTGCCTGAGTATAAGCAATGTGATCGTCAGCAATATGGCTGTAAGTAGGACAGTAGTTGCCAGTAAACCAATCGTTGAGATGTGAGAAAGTCGTGTGTTGGCCACGCCAATGGGCTGGAAGTAACTACCACAATAGAGATATGCAAATACAGAAGCTGTTACATTTTTAGAAATATGATTTTGTAAAGATTGATTTGTAAAGTGTGCAGATACTTATGTAATGTTGTCGCTGCATTGCTTCCTCGCGCATAATTTATCACGAGTTTGAGAAACGAAAAATCTTAGTATGACTTTTGTTTATTGGCTAAAGTTATTTAGTTCCATTGCCGAGATGAGATTAAACGATATCATCTGCTCACATACCTTGAACTTAGAGTTCCTTTACCATTCTATTAACCAGTTTCATAGCAGATTCATTTTTAAATATAAGTAATTTCTTGTAAAGATGATTGTAATTGTTGAGGGATGAAGTTCACAATACAGCTTTGAGTGATAGAATCATCTATATCATTCAATGAATTCATTTTTACCTCCGTCTCCTCACGAAAGTTTATTTTCTAATCGTGTGTTGCCGCATTGCACTTAGGGGAACACATCTGCTCGGGCTTAATGTATGATGTGGTTAGCATAATTGTTTTTTCTTGCATGGCAGTTGGACAAAGTTACGTTTCATTAGCTGGTCTACTGCACCGATAAATTTTAATGTTCACCTCTTTCGAGCACTACCGAGTTGGCAGTGCACAAGCCAAATCACAAAATTTGTTAGGACCCTTAAGTGTTGCATTTCGGAATTATCAGTCTCAGTTGTGTAAAGTTCAGATCTCATTTCTTTTGCAGACATTCTTACTCTTGCAGTGAATTGTTTACATTCGCGGATATATCATTTAGTTTGCATACATAAATTTACAGGGCGTTTCCACAAAAGCATTTTGGATATTTATTCTTCCAAAATTTGGTTTTCAGTTTTATGTAGGATTCTTATTCTGTTAATTTTTGGTGTTGGAACTACAAGTCACGTAATATGACCTCGCGCAATGCAGCACTGCAAGATCCAGAATTTCACAGGACGTTTTCTTTAGTACACAGACCTACGTTTCCTAATTATTTATGGTAAAAGTTAATTGCATTACAGTTATACAGTTTCAGATCGATTTGTTAACTCAGTATGAGATATCGTTTACATACCCAAGCTACTTGCATTTTTCATGGTCACATTACAACACAGGTGCACACAAAAGCATAAGAATAAGAAACCAGTTTAGATACATAGCAAACAATAATAAAATGGTTGCACATTTTTTCACAAGCAGTGACAGAGGAAAGTGGTTTTCCGGATATTAAGAGCTAATGTAGATAAAGAACGGCGAATAAGTCCTCCTACGTGAACCGCCAGCGAAAATATCTTTTATGGAAAACCTAAGAGGTGATGTGTGCTAAACAGGACAAAAAGCATCTCGCCACACAATGAAGACTTGTAGTTGCGCAAGGGACCTGTCGCTTGCTTGGCGAAGAGGGTTAGTGGTGCACCATCTATAGAGAACATTTACAACTCAATGAAACATCGAGTTCTCAAATTTTCGGACACACATCCTCAAACTAAACAGATCAAAATAAGCTATTAAGTATTCATTAATTATCGTTTCTGCTGGAGCCCAAAACAGATAAATTTTGTGGAAATAAAAGTTATTTATGATGTACATTAATTACACTCCTGCACTGTTGCACTTAGTTATGTACGAGAGCTGTCCAGAAAGTAAGTTACGATCGGTCGCGAAATGGAAACGACTATGAGAATCCGATAAAGCTTTCCAAAGATGTGTTGGGCAGTGTCTCTAGTATGACTCTAGGTAGAATTATGTCGCTCTTTTCATTCCTGAGCTCTTAGTGAGAGCGTAAAGATGTTATAGAAAATAGTGTCTCCCGCCAAGTACGAGGGCCTGGTGAGAATTTTCCCCTGAAGCTATGCAACCAACATTATATAACTGTCGTGCGGTTTCTTCTTCAAGACAATTCTCAGCCTCATTCTGCAGGGGCAATGAAGATGTTCCTGCATCGTTTCAATTGGAAATGTTTGGTTACCCACAATACAGCCCGTAATTGTCTCTCACTGAGTTTCATCTCTGCTCAAACGAACCGCATTTTGGCACAGACAACCAGTTTTAGGCCAGCGTAGAGAATTGGCGGAAAGCACTGGCGGCTGCCTTCTGTGATGAGGGTATTGGAAAGTTGGTACAACGCTACGACGAATGTCTTCAGTCAGAACGGCGACTACGTAGAGAAGTAGCTGAAAGGTGTAGCTAACTGTTACAAATGAAACATTTCTGATTTTCACTGTGATTTTCATTTCGCGATCAATCGTAACTTACTTTCTGGATAGCCCTCGTATTTTCATTGACTTTAAATGCCACACGTAAGTACATTGTGTACAGTTAATACACGTCGTCTTATACACAAATATCAGGCATCTGCCTGTTCAGTCTTCACAAATTTTATGTCCATCGTCCCCTTGGTCGTCCTACGTATTCGTACCTTCCGTGCTGTAGTTCTGGATTTTCTTGGCTAGCCTTACACATGTCATTGTATTCCCACGTTTTTTCCACCTTTCTGTATTCAGTTACGCACCCATTAACGGAATGTGCTGTTAACTTATTTAGAAAGCTTTCATTTTTTTTATTAAATCCCTGCTTGTCTAATCCTTCCCTTTCCTTAAGGAAGCTTGTATTTTGCTGTCCTCTTTCTCCTTATTAATTCAAATTTCCTTTTCCCTTCCAAACAACAGAAACGATTTTATCGCCATAACTTTGTAAAATTTACGGTTTTGTCGTCGTAGCTTTTAAAACTAACTGTATTTTATGTAACGAAATTTTAAGATAGAATTCTACAAATATCCGATGGAGCCGATGTACTGATAGAGGGGTCATCTTCAGTTTCTTCTATCATTAATTCTTCATACCCCAATAATAAAGTACGTTGATTAGTGTATGTACAGAGTTTAAATTCTGGATAATTATCTCATTTCCAAATTTTAAGGACACTGACACTACAATGTTAATAATATTTGATGAAAGCCACACATTTATTGATTTGTAACTATTCTTTCATTTTCGCTCCTGCACGTATATTGTGGAACAAAAGTTTAATGAACTCCTGATTGACTTTATGGAGTGTAGTGAATAACCACTGTCAGTCATTATTGCACATAACGTATTTCATTCTACAAATATAAAGCTTTTTTCAAAATCTACAAAGATGATGTGGATTTCAAGATTAAATTTTCTTCGTTTTCTAACCGTTCTTTGATTGTAAAAATACTGTCATTAGACGAAGGTCCTTCTTTAAATCTAATTCAATTTTCTTGAAGGACTGCTTTGGTAACAACAGCCATCACCACGTAAATAGCTAGCCGAAGTTATCACAGTGGATGATTTACGACATAATTACCTTCCATGGAGGGGGACAGGGGAGGGGGGAGTATTTCATCAGTACTACGAAGAAGAGCACTATAAATTGTTTTGAAAAAGTAAAAAAGTGGACATATATTGCGAAACTGACAGTGAACTTTGTACAAGTAGCTTGTTGACTATTTTGTGTTACTTATTCTAAAGTGTTTACCAACTCTAATACAATCGTAAAATATAAATACAAAATAGAAATACCATGGAACTATCTTTTGGCGTTGTAAGTAATTAAACGGAATGGAACAAAGTAATCACCAACGTATTTGGTATAAAGGGCACATTTCATAGCACTATTTGTACAGAGCTTATTACATTTCCGTGCGTCACTGAATAATCCATTGGTTATATATGTACAGTGACGTAATGCCCTCTAACAAAAAGGTGGGGTGCATTGTTAAAAGCATACTTTCTTAATTCTGAAATGGCTTCAACAACATTAATATGCCTCTTACTACCAGATCGTCTGAGATATCGTTTTCTCTTATTTAGGGAAATGTAGAGAAACCCAAAATAGTACGCCCAGATGTGAATTTGAGATGTGGCCCTCGTTATTCAAGCTGTAGGCTCACAAAATTGCGCCGTGGCGTATGTTTTCATCCCAGCGTAATTAATCCGCACTGCAATCACGCCGAAGACTTCTTGCTCATAATCCACGTAAAGCCCAGAGGTTTCAGTTGCTTTTCATCTTTTCACCGAGAAAACAAACTAATCTCATAAGCACTTCAATTGTGATCTGCTATAGGAATCACTTTGTTTTTCTGGTAACCGCTCGATTTTGTTTACGTTTTCTTCTTCGGAAATATGTTTTGTCATTGCAGTTGTAAAAGAAACAGGACGAACCTGTAACCGTTTTCGCTCAAAGAGCAGCACGTAAAACTCACAACATGTATGATCCCCCCCCCCTCTATCTCTCTCTCTCTCTCTCTCTGCCCCTTCGTCCCTCCTCTCTCCCTGTGACTCTGTTTTGTGTGTGTGTGTGTGTGTGTGTGTGTGTGTGTGTGTGTGTGTGTGTGTGTATACCTATATAATACCGCCACATTGCTCGTATGAAAATGTGTCAGCTGACAGTCCCGAGTGATGAAAGAATTTTCTTTCTTTCCTTTCTAAATAAGCAGAGATAAAAGGCAGTCCGCATCAAAAGTCGATCGCGATTATGCATGGATGAGCGCATTTGGCTGCCACGGAATTCATTATTCATCTGACGCGGTTTGTCACGAGCCGGCAAAAGAGATTCAAGAGAAAAGCTGAGTGAAAATAGTACGTCGTATTCCCGAATGGGATTCTGCCAGCAACTTGCATCGAGAAAAGGACGTTAAATCTTTCAGCACTACGACGTGTCATGTGCAATGAGCTTTGGTCTTTTCGAGCACGTTCTAAGTACCTCAATAAACGCTACTAAGTCCTGTGTTCCCATACGAAAGAGATCACTGTCTGTATACATTATTAAAAAAAATAAAATTGCTGCTTACATGGAGTGAACTTACTCTCTGACAACAAACGTCACATTGTTTGCTCAGAGGTGGAAACTGAATGCATTAAAGAAAATAAATGATACACTCTAACTGTAGTGCAATGTGAATATTTTAAATGATACTGTAGAAGATACTGCAAGCAGCCTCAAGTTTTTTTAAATTATTTTATATTGTCATTACTAGATCCGCACCTGAATCTATCCAAGTTTTTCTTTTCTGTCCTAAAATGTAAGAAAGTTTTTCTGATTATGTAGTTCAACACTTACATATGCTCTATACATTGCATAGAGCACATACAGGGCGCTCTGAAATTCCCCTAACAAATTTCTGGGACTTGTAGATGTGACTGATTAGATAATATTTCGAATTGGAATCCATGGCCGGAATCCTACAGATTCCTTGCTACAACCATTTGAAAATACGAGTAAGCAGGTGGTGCAACCACTTTTACAAGCAACTGATTACGCATGACCCAGTACGACACTTGTTTTACAATTCCACAACATCATAACCAAAGACAGCTTCTCTTCAACGTGATGCAGTACGACCTCTTCCATTTCGGTTGTGTCGCATATCCTCCGAGCACCACAGCCACGCCTGCTGGTGGTGAAGGTACCCCCTTCTCGAAGCCGTTGTGCACTAGTGGCGAAAAGGGTATGTGACGGAGTCAGACGTTGTGCGTAACCATTTTGATAAAGGTAACGAGAAGCTGTCCCATTACAGTGAGCTCCGCCACACAGATGGATATATATTCTGAAAAAGTTTACTCAAACCGTGTTGCTCGAACACTCAGAGAAACGTGAATGAGGCTAAACCGCCTATCAGAGTAAGAATCCCCAACGATGACTACCCTGTTACATACCTAACTGGCAAACATGTTTTCAAACGGCGGTAACGCGGAAGTGTTGCGTTATCAAACGTGGGTTCCAATTCAAAATACTGTCTACTCACTTCCCTCTGCAAGTTCTAGAAGTTTATAACGGGAATTTTAGAGTACCCTATGCAATGCATAGAGCATATATAATTGTAAAACTACGTAATCACAAAAAGTTTGTTAAATTTCAGGACACAAACTTAAATGCTGCAAAGTAGTCAACGCTACCGTCTGAAGATAGGTTCAGTCCCGAAACTGTAACAATACAATAAAATCATATCAAAAATCTTGTGGCTGGTTGCAGTAGTTCCTGTAGTGTGATCTATGAAAACATCTGGTGTGTACACTAAACAGAAATGAATGAAATAGTGTTTTAATTGACAAAATTAAGTCATCAGTAAACTATGCAAACCAAAGCTACTTCGTCACCTTACGAGTCAGTACGTAATTTGCAGGAAGCTGAATAGAAAATTTCTCAACTACTACGAGGAACTGCTGTACAGTATAGAAGCTTTCTGCCAGTGGTGAACCATCCGACTTAGATTTTAAGGCTTCAGGTTTCTCACTCAACATTTTTCGGTTTTGCTGGGCGTCTGACAGGAGGCCACATATATTGAAAATTTTAAAAATGTTCCTTTATGGAGAGAAAACCTGGGTAGTTCTAGGCGCCTGCAAGCGGGCAACTGGCATTTAAGGTGTGTCACATGGTTGCCTATCTGCCGGCCTGTAGGACCACTTCACAGGTCCTCGGTGTAAAGGCACATTTTTAAAATTCTTAATAAATGTCGACAGAAGCCGTCGACACTATTGCCAAACTGGGGGTCTTAACAGGACCCTTTGCTGTTGTCTTCACAC
Source organism: Schistocerca gregaria (assembly GCF_023897955.1). Lineage (NCBI taxonomy): Eukaryota > Metazoa > Arthropoda > Insecta > Orthoptera > Acrididae > Schistocerca > Schistocerca gregaria. The sequence continues at coordinate 470,265,132 of NC_064926.1, forward strand.
ATTTGTCTATGTCGCATCGCTCCATGATCAAGCCACAGGAGAGTGTGAAATAGGAACATTGACAATGTATAAGCACCCTTTGCTGCTTCTGATCACTTTCAGATTTCGTCGAATGATTTTGGAAGGTCCCTAGTGGTTCCACCCTGTACAAAAGAGCAAAAACTGTGGTCGCACTGCATTCTGATTACGTTCAGTGGAATTGCTAGCTCACAATGACCTTAGAGATGGGTTGAAGCATCTGGAAGATGTCAGCAGTACCAAATACTGTCAACAATAACAACGTTGCCTTGTTGCTCATGGCACTGCAAATGAGTATTAAATGTTGTAAGCAACATTGCAAGAAATGAGGTGGTTTCATTGACGCCATTTATGCCCCCCCTGGGGCGTCTTCGTGCCGATTGTGAGAGGCAGTGTGTATGAAATGTTTTCGTCGGCCATTCATAAGAAAACCGCGTGATTTCAATACTGTATGGCGCATTTCTGACCATCGCAGAAGCGTCAAAACAAGGGGGGCGTGAAATGTGATATTAGACAAGCTGTGAGGACCTTCCATCGTCTAAGTTTGGGCTGGGCAGAACTGTGGTGTAATTTGGTGATGTGACATCACTAACCCACTTTACACGTCACATGACCTTCTGAGATCTGGCCTCTTTCTCGCACGCGTCGACATCTTGCTTTTTGTAGCGTCGCCGAGCCCGAGAGTGATGTCACGGAGCGCCATGCTTTTGAACCTTTATAGACGAAGGTTGTAGGCAGTGTTCAGCCAACTTTGAAACTTATGAGTCGCAACGGTGGACCAGGTTAGCCGAGGGCGCTAATACGCTGCTTCCTGAACTCGAGTAGGCGCACCAGCCCGCGATCGAATACGCCCGGCGGATTACCGACGAGGGCTGGTGTGCCGGCCAGCCTGGATGTGATTTTTAGGCTGTCTTCCACATCCCACCAAGTGAATTCCGTGCTGGTCCCCACGTCCCGCCTCAGTTACACGCCTCCCAGACGTTTGAAAAACGTTCGCACTATTTCATGGTTGACACTACACAGAGACAGCTAGGGTACACTGATTCCATCCCGGGGAGGGGGAGGGGTACAGGGTTGCGGCAGGAAGGGCATCTAGCTACTCCTTCAATTAACATTGCAAAATCTGATCGTAACCTCTCCGACCCTCCGACTGCGAGACAAAGATGCAAGCAAAACAAAGAAAGAAAGAAGGTGCAAGCAAAAGAAAGAAAGGAAGGAAGGAAGGAAGAAGTCGCAATAGCGGACAGATTCGGTGTTTCGGAAAAGTAATCTTTTAGTTGTGTTGCGCAGTATATGTAGAGTGAATGTACATTATGATAAATGACACTAATTTTCAGACGATGAGAATGAAAGAATTAACGAAAAATATGTGGTGTTTATAACAACGTCATGTACTGTGAAAGTTCGAACTTACGATATCATCTGCAAATCTCAAATGTTCTTTCTCCCTGAACAAGAATGGTGACAAAATTTTAAGAAGTCGGAGCCTGTACAGGGGTGTAAGGACAGTCATTCTCCCGACACGTCATCCGCTAACGGGCAAAGCAGGAAATGGAGTCCATGTCATGTAACTAGTACATCGCGTACAGTCAGTAAAACAGTGTCCTGTGGGTACAGGAAGACAGCTATAAAATGGAAATATGGCAGCACACATTTTCATAAACACACCTGTTAATTTCATAACAATCTGCAACCATGTGCGATATTCTCCAACCCATTATCCGTGTAATACGCAGAGCCACAAGCAGCGATTACAAGACACCAGCGGCAACCGAGCTGCAGTCGCGAAAGCTGTGTAAGAGATTACGTTAAGATTCATTTACGGCTTCCTGCAGATTCCCGATTCTTCGCCAAGGAAATTAGGCGCTTACGATAAAGCCCACCCGCGGAATATGCAGTGCCGAGCCAGCAGACCCGCAGACCTGCATCCCGAAACTAATAAACAGCCAGAGACAAAAGCAAGCCCACGCCCGGGCGACAGGAAAGCGCAAATACGATACCGCGGCGCTAAGACCGCGATAACGAGGGGCGGGAACAACAAAGAGATCGCCCGGACGCGGCACGCTTCATTAACGGGGAGCACGCAAAAATGCCGGCAGCATTGCGATCGCTAAATGCTTTCCGGACGCGGCCGGCGGGAGCTGAAGCCAGAAAACGCAGAATTTAATTAAAACGCGAGGAAAAACAATCCAGCACAGGCACTGCCGCGCCCCAAACGAGCCATATTTGTAACGGACAATGCGACGGAAGCTGAAGCCCAGAGTGAGCAACAAGCACACGTGTTTGCTGGAGGGAAGGGGACTTTACAGCCATTCCAAGTTGCTCTTTCCCTTCGGAGATTACATTTCCTAAAGCTGGCAGAAATAAATCTGGATTACTAATTCCACAGAAATGTTTCTGAAGGTCATTTTGGATTTAAAAGCAATATTATGGGAAGATCGGGCTATACAAAAAGCGTTTATTTCCGTCTTTTATGTTGCTGGCAATTTAGGCAGTTTGTTCCCTTTCAGCGAAATAACCACTTTCACGTGTAGCTTGCCCGCACTTTGCTTATATATTGCATACGGAGCTGGTGATTTATATAACGTTTATTTGGCGAGTACACGCACCGGCGTGAAAATAAATGTATACAGGATGTCTCTCTTAGGAGTTCTGAGGCGAATTTTCTCTGGTGTTTTGGTAGGTATTTGCAGTTTCGTTTGTGCCACGTATTGCTAGAGATAACCCAAACAAATATTACTCATCACGTTTTTAATGCGACGCCCAATATCGACGGCAATTGCCGGTTTTTTTTCCGATAAAAACAAAATTATTTTTAAAACGGCATTTTACTTGCCCATTCAATAGAGTAGTCCCAAATTAGCCTAGTGCCATAGTCATTTAACGATATGTACTAAGATAGAATTAAAGGTAAGAAGAGCCAACCAGTTGCACAAATTTTATTGCATTCACCTGGTTACGATACCGACTAAAGGTACCTTCATCAGAATTGGTTATACACTCCTGGAAATGGAAAAAAGAACACATTGACACTGGTGTGTCAGACCCACCATACTTGCTCCGGACACTGCGAGAGGGCTGTACAAGCAATGATCACACGCACGGCACAGCGGACACACCAGGAACCGCGGTGTTGGCCGTCGAATGGCGCTAGCTGCGCAGCATTTGTCCACCGCCGCCGTCAGTGTCAGCCAGTTTGCCGTGGCATACGGAGCTCCACCGCAGTCTTTAACACTGGTAGCATGCCGCGACAGCGTGGACGTGAACCGTATGTGCAGTTGACGGACTTTGAGCGAGGGCGTATAGTGGGCATGCGGGAGGCCGGGTGGACGTACCGCCGAATTGCTCAACACGTGGGGCGTGAGGTCTCCACAGTACATCGATGTTGTCGCCAGTGGTCGGCGGAAGGTGCACGTGCCCGTCGACCTGGGACCGGACCGCAGCGACGCACGGATGCACGCCAAGACCGTAGGATCCTACGCAGTGCCGTAGGGGACCGCACCGCCACTTCCCAGCAAATTAGGGACACTGTTGCTCCTGGGGTATCGGCGAGGACCATTCGCAACCGTCTCCATGAAGCTGGGCTACGGTCCCGCACACCGTTAGGCCGTCTTCCGCTCACGCCCCAACATCGTGCAGCCCGCGTCCAGTGGTGTCGCGACAGGCGTGAATGGAGGGACGAATGGAGACGTGTCGTCTTCAGCGATGAGAGTCGCTTCTGCCTTGGTGCCAATGATGGTCGTATGCGTGTTTGGCGCCGTGCAGGTGAGCGCCACAATCAGGACTGCATACGACCGAGGCACACAGGGCCAACACCCGGCATCATGGTGTGGGGAGCGATCTCCTACACTGGCCGTACACCTCTGGTGATAGTCGAGGGGACACTGAATAGTGCCCGGTACATCCAAACCGTCATCGAACCCATCGTTCTACCATTCCGGCAAGGGAACTTGCTGTTCCAACAGGACAATGCTCGTCCGCATGTATCCCGTGCCACCCAACGTGCTCTAGAAGGTGTAAGTCAACTACCCTGGCCAGCAAGATCTCCGGATCTGTCCCCCATTGAGCATGTTTGGGACTGGATGAAGCGTCGTCTCACGCGGTCTGCACGTCCAGCACGAACGCTGGTCCAACTGAGGCGCCATGTGGAAATGGCATGGCAAGCCGTTCCACAGGACTACATCCAGCATCTCTCCGATCGTCTCCATGGGAGAATAGCAGTCTGCATTGCTGCTAAAGGTGGATATACACTGTACTAGTGCCGACCCTCCCCCCCCATGAACCATGGACCTTGCCGTTGGTGGGGAGGCTTGCGTGCCTCAGCGATACAGATGGCCGTACCGTAGGTGCAACCACAACGGAGGGGTATCTGTTGAGAGGCCAGACAAACGTGTGGTTCCTGAAGATGGGCAGCAGCCTTTTCAGTAGTTGCAGGGGCAACAGTCTGGATGATTGACTGATCTGGCCTTGCAACATTAACCAAAACGGCCTTGCTGTGCTGGTACTGCGAACGGCTGAAAGCAAGGGGAAACTACAGCCGTAATTTTTCCCGAGGACATGCAGCTTTACTGTATGATTAAATGATGATGGCATCCTCTTGGGTAAAATATTCCGGAGGTAAAATAGTCCCCCATTCGGATCTCCGGGCGGGGACTACTCAGGAGGATGTCGTTATCAGGAGAAAGAAAACTGGCGTTCTACGGATCGGAGCGTGGAATGTCAGATCCCTTAATCGGGCAGGTAGGTTAGAAAATTTAAAAAGGGAAATGGATAGGTTAAAGTTAGATATAGTGGGAATTAGTGAAGTTCGGTGGCAGGAGGAACAAGACTTCTGGTCAGGTGACTACAGGGTTATAAACACAAAATCAAATAGGGGTAATGCAGGAGTAGGTTTAATAATGAATAGGAAAATAGGAATGCGGGTAAGCTACTACAAACAGCATAGTGAACGCATTATTGTGGCCAAGATAGATACGAAGCCCACACCTACTACAGTAGTACAAGTTTATATGCCAACTAGCTCTGCAGATAATGAAGAAATTGAAGAAATGTACGATGAAATAAAAGAAATTGTTCAGATAGTGAAGGGAGACGAAAATTTAATAGTAATGGGTGACTGGAATTCGGCAGTAGGAAAAGGGAGAGAAGGAAACATAGTAGGTGAATATGGATTGGGGCTAAGAAATGAAAGAGGAAGCCGCCTAGTAGAATTTTGCACAGAGCACAACTTAATCATAGCTAACACTTGGTTTAAGAATCATGAAAGAAGGTTGTATACGTGGAAGAACCCTGGAGATACTAAAAGGTATCAAATAGATTATATAATGGTAAGACAGAGATTTAGGAACCAGGTTTTAAGTTGTAAGACATTTCCAGGGGCAGATGTGGACTCGGACCACAATCTATTGGTTATGACCTGTAGATTAAAACTGAAGAAACTGCAAAAATGTGGGAAATTAAGGAGATGGGACCTGGATAAACTGAAAGAACCAGAAGTTGTACAGAGTTTCAGGGAGAGCATAAGGGGACAATTGACAGGAATAGGGGAAAGAAATACCGTAGAAGAAGAATGGGTAGCTCTGAGGGATGAAGTAGTGAAGGCAGCAGAGGATAAAGTAGGTAAAAAGACGAGGGCTGCTAGAAATCCTTGGGTAACAGAAGAAATATTGAATTTAATTGATGAAAGGAGAAAATATAAAAATGCAGAAGCTTATCTCACTAGGGGTAAGATAGATACTGCCTACAGGAAAATTAAAGAGACCTTTGGAGAGAAGAGAACCACGTGTATGAATATCAAGAGCTCAGATGGCAACCCAGTTCTAAGCAAAGAAGGAAAGGCAGAAAGGTGGAAGGAGTATATAGAAGGTTTATACAAGGGTGATGTACTTGAGGACAATATTATGGAAATAGAAGAGGATGTAGATGAAGACAAAATGGGAGCTACGATACTGCGTGAAGAGTTTGACAGAGCACTGAAAGACCTGAGTCGAAACAAGGCCCCCGGAGTAGACAACATTCCATTAGAACTACTGACGGCCTTGGGAGAGCCAGTCATGACAAAACTCTACCAGCTGGTGAGCAAGATGTATGAGACAGGCGAAATACCCTCAGACTTCAAGAAGAATATAATAATTCCAATCCCAAAGAAAGCAGGTGCTGACAGATGTGAAAATTACCGAACTATCAGTTTAATAAGTCACAGCTGCAAAATACTAACGCGAATTCTTTACAGACGAATGGAAAAACTGGTAGATGCGGACCTCGGGGAGGATCAGTTTGGATTCCGTCGAAATGTTGGAACACGTGAGGCAATACTGACCTTGCGACTTATCTTAGAAGAAAGATTAAGAAAAGGCAAACCTACGTTTCTAGCATTTCTAGACTTAGAGAAAGCTTTTGACAATGTTGACTGGAATACTCTCTTTCAAATTCTAAAGGTGGCAGGGGTAAAATACAGGGAGCGAAAGGCTATTTATAATTTGTACAGAAACCAGATTGCAGTCATAAAAGTCGAGGGGCATGGAAGGGAAGCAGTGGTTGGGAAAGGAGTGAGACAGGGTTGTAGCCTCTCCCCGATGTTATTCAATCTGTATATTGAGCAAGCAGTAAAGGAAACAAAAGAAAAATTTGGTGTAGGTATTAAAATTCATGGAGACGAAGTAAATCTTTGAGGTTCGCCGATGACATTGTAATTCTGTCAGAGACGGCAAAGGACTTGGAAGAGCAGTTGAACGGAATGGACAGTGTCTTGAAAGGAGGATATAAGATGAACATCAACAAAAGCAAAACGAGGATAATGGAATGTAGTCAAATTAAATCGGGTGATGCTGAGGGAATTAGATTAGGAAATGAGACATTTAAAGTAGTAAAGGAGTTTTGCTATTTAGGAAGTAAAATAACTGATGATGGTCGAAGTAGAGAGGATATAAAATGTAGACTGGCAATGGCAAGGAAAGCGTTTCTGAAGAAGAGAAATTTGTTAACATCGAATATAGATTTATGTATCAGGAAGTCGTTTCTGAAAGTATTTGTTTGGAGTGTAGCCATGTATGGAAGTGAAACATGGACGATAACTAGTTTGGACAAGAAGAGAATAGAAGCTTTCGAAATGTGGTGCTACAGAAGAATACTGAAGATAAGGTGTATAGATCACGTAACTAATGAGGAGGTATTGAATAGGATTGGGGAGAAGAGAAGTTTGTGGCACAACTTGACTAGAAGAAGGGATCGGTTAGTAGGACATGTTTTGAGGCATCAAGGGATCACAAATTTAGCGTTGGAGGGCAGCGTGGAGGGTAAAAATCGTAGAGGGAGACCGAGAGATGAGTACACTAACCAGATTCAGAAGGATGTAGGTTGCAGTAGGTACTGGGAGATGAAGCAGATCATGTGATGTATCTGACCCCAGGAATGTGTCAATAAAGTTTCCCCTTCCTGGGACAATGAATTCACGGTGTTCTTATTTCAATTTCCAGGAGTGTATATGTCTATTAGTTTCAGCAATATAGACGTGCCAAATCGGATGATTCTTTTTGATACACCCTTTACTTCTCGCAGTAAAAAAGGTGGCAGAGAGGGAGATGGAGAGAGGGAGAGAGAAAGGGGGTAGAGAGAGAGAGAGAGGGGTGAGTGAGAGGGGTGAGAGAGAGAGAGAGAGAGAGAGAGAGAGAGAGAGAGAGAGACAGACAGACAGACAGAGAGAGTGAGAGAGCGGGGGGTGGAGGGAGGGAGGGACGGAGGGAGAGACCGGTGGGAGGGGGAGAAGTGGCTTCAGGTGCAGCGTCGCTTGGGCGCGCGGCAAGGCATGTCTGCATGTCTGGGTCAGTTACCTGCTCGCCGGGAACTCTCGTTTGTAAACACACGCCGACGTCAGTGACGTAATGCCTGAGCTACTGTTTGTCCTGCTGAGGAAACACGGCGGCGGCTGTGTCGCTCTGCTAATGGCCGGAGAAAACTGCCGCGTATGTGCGAGGCAGCATCCCACAAGAGTCTGCAGAGGGGGAACTGTGTGCGCGGGTAAAAAAGTCTCTTGGGCTCTCAATTTTCTGCAGAGACCGGAACACAACTTTCATATTGCATTTCCGTGTGTCTAGTACCTTTCATCACTGCGACGCGGTTTTTCTCTATCACGACAACGTACTTATAAGTTTGGAGATTTGGTTCCTTGAAAATTGTGACATGGAGCATTTGGATATTCGCCCGTGCAACAATAAGGCTTTCCAGTTCTTAAGACGATTTCTCTGCACTGATTTATCACTAGTGGCAATTACTTTGGAGGTTTCTCCTTTCCACTTTTTCTGTAGGCAAATGGTTCAAATTGCTCTGAGCACTATGGGACTTAACAGCTATGGTCATCAGTCCCCTAGAACTTAGAACTACGTAACCCTAACTAACCTAAGGACATCACACAACACCCAGTCATCACGAGGCAGAGAAAATCCCTGACCCCGCCGGGAATCGAACCCGGAACCCGCGCGCGGGAAGCGAGAACGGTACTGGACGACCACGAGCTGCGGACCATTTTAAGTGATCTACGATCCATGACCCAGGGTTATTAATGGTGTACTGACACAGGTAACGGATGTGCATTAGATGTAGATTACCGGAGTCGGAAGAGCCGAGAGCGTCGTGTAAGTGATGCTGCTGTACAGCTGCTAGTAATCACGGGAGTGAAGTGCGGTGACGGACGAAACAGCAACCGTGTGTATCGCCGTCAACGCCGGTCATCCCGAAAACAGCCATAGCACTGGGAGTGAGAAAGGGTGTTTTCTATTACAAAGTGAATGTATGAAAGTTAAAACAGTGTTCACATCATCCACACCGGCCACTGATGAATGAATCACATTTTCGGACACCTGTGTGTATTATCAGAGTGGCGCGTCACAAAATTTCAGTTAGTTTCACTTGGGTCGAGACAAACCGTGAGTAATTTGTAAGAGCGAGGGCTGACACTCTCGTCTCCATATTAAAATGGATTCACAGTTGCAGGCTGCCTATCGGAAGGCGCCCAGGGGGAAAAAAATGATTTCATCTATGTCATGTAATTATGGACCTAATTTAAAAACCTGCTATAATCTATTCATTAAGAGGTATAAAATGATGTTTAATGTTTAATACAATAAGTCAAGTATTAAAGTTAGAAACTGTCTTCAGGCAATGTAATTCACGACGCACAAATTACCCAGACTATACTAATGACTACTTTAGAATGAAAGCACTTAGCGACCTTCAACGCACTTAACGCGTAATTTCAGTTCTTTACGAAACTTTATAACTGACAGCTCCACAAAATAATGAAAGTAAAAAACATTATCGCTTACTATATTATCGGTGTTCGTCCAGTAACCCTTCAGAATGTAGCATGACTTCTTAAATTTCTTACTTCTTTACTGCTAACTCTAATCGCAATATATTTATCCACATATGAACGTGCTTCCAAAATTGTATCACAGTATGACACATAGTTCAGCAGATATGACGTCATAAGCAATGACATGCGTAAAAAAACTAGCTTTTCTAAAAAACCGAGCGCATATTACCCAGACTGCTATGTCCGTTGTTTCGACTTAGTGACTTCAAGAAACGGTGAACTTGCGCTTTTATTCAAGGGAGTTGCTGGTTTTGTGTCGCAAAAGAATACATTTGTCTCTATGTCACGAACTCAGCAGTGACTAGATGTGATGAAACCTATAACTTAACGCAGTATTAGTATGTAGCCACAGTTAGCACATGTCTAGCAGAGGTACTCATCCTGCCGGCCGCGGTGGTCTAGCGGCACATTAAACCTACAGCCGGCACGGTAGCTCAGCGTGTTCGGTCGGAGGGTTAGCTGCCCTCTGTAATAAAAAACTGAGTGACTGGATCAGTAACGAACTTCAATGGGCGTCAGGTGACGTCCGCCACGAACAATTGAAACGAGCAATAACGAACAAAATGAGATTTTTAAAAAAAAAAAAAAAAGGTTAAGGCGCTCAGTCCGGAACCGCGCCACAGTTACGGTCGCGGGTTCGAATCCTGCCTCGGGCACGGATGTGTGTGATGTCCTTAGGTTCGTTAGGTTTAAGTAGTTCTAAGTTCTAGGGGACTGATGACCTAAGATGTTAAGTCCCATAGTGCTCAGAGCCATTTGAACCATTTTTTTGTTCACCTTGACCAGTGAGGCACGGTCACAAAACCAAAATCTAGGCTGCTTTCTTATTCCAAAGGAATTTATTTACTTATTTATTCAATCTAAAATCGGGACTGTTACACATTACAAACCCGGGTGGGACTTAGCGTATTTCACAAGTTCCCTCCATTCTGCCCACTCCGGTGCGACACTAAGCCCTCCAACACTAGGAGTTTCTGCATCCTCCTTCCACATCGTTATGCACTGCTTTTGGAATCTTCCTCCGTCTTCTTCCAATTGGCCTAAGGCCATAAACTTAGTCTGCCGTTCCCCTAACACCCATCATACAAACATACCCCACTCAGGTTGTTGTCCTGCATTGTACTTATCTCGCAATGTCGTATAAGGGGCCCCCACTCAGCATTTCTTCTAGATCTTCGTGGACCATTATTATCCCAAACTGCCCCATACATCTTGCACAAAATTTTGCATTGAAATATTCTTAGCAGATAATCATCAGTACTCAGAATTCACATTGGTAATCTACGACTGGCCTGATTGTAACATTCTATATTTGCAATTTAATATGTATGTTTAATAAACGGAGACCAGTAACTTCTTAAAAGTGTGGAAACTTCTATTAGAACGTAAGATGCCTCGTTTCATTTCCGTTGACAATTGCCCTATTAATGTTATACTATGGATATTCAGTATTTTGGACATTTTCAAAATTGAAGCTTGCTGACGGTTGTTTCCCGATGAACGTCATGCACTTTACCGTTTCATTGACAGCCAAGTCTCTAGGTTCTGATCTTTCCGTCAGCTCAAATATTGATCTTTCTGATGGCCCATTTGTCTGTTACTAACTGCAACATCGTCGGCACACACACACACACACACACACACACACACACACACACACACACACACACACACACACACACATATATATAACACATATCTGAGTACATTTTTCTTTTCCACAGGGTGGACCCGAACTCTATTGACAAAATATTGGTGTTTGTTTAGAGGAATTTTGTAAGTATTTTGGTTTAAGGGACTCGTTTTCTCCAGCGGCTCGTAGTAATTGAGTTCTGATTTATTCGTTTTGTTGCCCCAATTAAATTTGTTTCTGCAGTGTCTGAAGACGAATGCAACCGCTGTTAATTATTTTGTGAAGTGCAATACACTCACTTGTTTGTTTTTTATTAAAACTATATACTATGTACGTATCATATTACGTTATATCAGTACGGCAATATTATCATTAGAGCTCCAGCAGAACTGATAAACTGTTGTAACTGTTTCCAGAATAAATTTTAGTTCTGCAGTGGAGTGTGCAACGATTTCTAGTTTCCTGGTCGGACTGAGGCTCGAACCTGGGACCTCTGCCTTTCACGGGCAGTGCTCAGCTGACTAAGCTATCCAAGCACGACTCACGACCCATCGTCATAGCTTTACTTCACCATCATTCCTGTACTGATATGCCATGGCGTAAGGTAAATAACGCATGAACTTCTATACTGTAAAGATGGTTATTAACCGAAAGCGGTAGTGATAATACAGGACATACAAAACTGCTGCGTGTCATGTATTTTACAAAATACCTTTATCTCTGTGAAAATGCCTTCAAAACAGTGCAAAGGCCTGTAAAATTCAATCTCCAAAATGTATAGTACAAAAAGTAGTAAGGCAACAATGTAAGGCAGTTGACGTAATGCTCTTCCAATGAATTTAATGAAACAATACTCCGCGTGTACACGGGCAACTTGTGTGTCAATGTTTATGTACGACTGAAGCTAATGTATAAACAAAACAGACAGCACTAAGCAATACTGTATGTTAGGCCGAGGACGACAGGTAAAGCTGGTTTGACTGTCGCCAACAGTAACTATTGTGAGTGGACGGAACTGCTTCCAAACTAGACGCACAGCGTATAAGAACGATACTTACATTGTCGTGCAGCTACTTTCAGTGCAGGTACTGAGGTAAATGGGGATGAAATGATTATACTGAAGTATGCAGAAAAGATAAGGGAACAACCTCAGAAGTTTTGTCGATAGAGTTCAGCGTCGTCCCGTATGTATGAAATTTACAGATTTCATGACCTTTTCTGACAACATTATAACGGATATATTTCATTTGTTCGTGATACAAGAGGTAGGAGTCAAGGACTGAGTGTAGCTCAGTAAATATCTAATTTACGATCGCCACTATGGAAGGCTGCCCTTCTTTTTAAAACTCAGATTCCTGTAATTTATGAGCTTTTTTTTATGTTTTCTGATCCATGTCGTAATCACATGGGCGCACTGTGTGTGTGTGTGTGTGTGTGTGTGTGTGTGTGTGTGTGTCAGTAACCATTAATGGTTCAAATGGCTCTGAGCACTATGGGACTTAACTTCTGAGGTCATCAGTCCCCTAGAACTTAGAACTACTTAAACCTAACTAACCGAAGGACATCACACACATCCATGGCCGAGGCAGGATTCAAACCTGCGACCGTAGCGGTCGCGCGGTTCCAGACTGAAGCGCCTAGAACCGCTCGTCCACACCGGCCGGCAGTAACCATTAATAACTGATAAAAGTGTATTGTGTATTTAACAGAGGTTCAAATGGTTCAAATGGCTCTAAGCACTATGGGACTGAACATCTGAGGTCATCAGTCTCCTAGAACTTAGAACTACTACAACCTAACTAACCTAAGGACATCACATACACCCGCGCACGAGGCAGGATTCGAACCTGCAACCATAGCAGCAGCGCGGTCCCGGACTGAAGCGCCTAGAACTGCTCGGCCACAGCGGCCGGCTTAACAGAGGTCTTTGCCCACTTCAGTGATCAGTACCTTCTATGCATTCGTGTTTCAAACTCTTCATTCAATCAGAACGTGGGTGAAACAAAAAGTTTGTTTATATATCTGCTTAACAGTCGTTTTTACAATATTGCTATCTCGATGTGAAACCAAAATCGATACAAACGGTTTCTTCATATACCTCAGCGTGAAGACTTTTCAGATAGAATTAGACCTCCCATAACTCTTTGGATGCAAAATTCAGCCTTTCTCAAACATTCCACAGTGAGTAATTGACATTTCGCACCGAGAGTTGGTCTGCTGTGCGACCTACGTTTTACATGAGAGAACTGTGCCGCTATTGTAACACGCATTGATTCTGCATCAAAGCTATAAACCCTTAAAAAAGAAAAAAAGCAATAAAGAATCGTTAACGCCAAGCCGATTAGTTTTCATACTAGCATCACAAATAAATGCAATAAGTGTTAATTACTGGCCGTAATTATCAGAATTCGCTTAAATCTCGCTTCTGAAATGGATTAAAATTAGCCTTATGTTTTAATTATGCTTAAAATTACGATACGAAATTGAATTTTTTCCGTTATTGGTTCAACTTATTAAGCAATCGCAATTTAGGGTTCAAATAAATCATAATCGGAAGTTAGACTATCTCACTTGCGACAGGACGGAGTAACATTAAGGTTGTGATACTTTCGTAATACTTAATATGTCAATATGTCAGCAGGGCATAATATGTGCGAGAAAGTTAATGGATCGCACTAAAACACTCATTCTTCAAGTTAACGGAACATAAGCGTTTTTTTCCCTTCGAATTACAATCGGCATCTGAAGTTTTGGATTGAAATTTTTCGAAATAAAGTTACATAGATGGAATTTTAAAAATAAGATGCAATTTTAAAAATAAACTTATATCATTTAACGATTTACCGTTATATTTGCATTACACAGACACGTCCGACAAATTTCCCGTTCGTCCTAAATAGACTGAACAGAAAGTGAAGACAAATTATCTCTTTCTGCCACAAGCAGACCGAATGGTCCTAAATTTTCGAATACACCTCACAGTTCTTAATTCAAAACGGAAATACGCGTCTACTGAATCGTTGGCCTCACTACCACTTTTTATAGGGTACTTCAGTAGGCCATGTTCGGTTATAATGACCTTTCGACGTTCGCAACTGTCTCGATTGTTTGCCGATTTTATACAAGTAATAGTACTGCCTTCCATATCCACTGTTCTTACTCCTCTCCTCTGAGAACACCTCTTCGCTTATGATGTGGCTGGAGCGACAAAATTATTCCAGCACGTAATCTTGTCAGAGTCCCGAGATACTGACTTGATTTATTTGCAGAAGAATGAAGAACTAGTAGAAGCAGACCTCGGAAAGATCAGTTTCGGTTCAGAAGAAATGTCGGAACAGGCGAGGTAATTCTGACTTTACGACGTATCTTAGTAGATGGGTTAAAAGAATCCAAACCTAAATTTATAGTCTTATTAGATTTGGAGAACTTTTTTGACTCTGTTGACAGGAATACACTCTTCTGAATTGTGGGAGTAGCAGGGATGAAATACAGGGAGCAAGTCATCTACAACTTTAACAGAAACCAGGCGGCAGTTTTAGGAATCGAGGAGCATGAAAGGGGAACAATGGTTGAGAAGAGAGAAAGACATGGTTGAAGCATATCGCTGATCTTATTCAATCTGTACATTGAGAAAGCATTAATCGAAACCAAAGAAAAATTTGGAGTATTTGAACTTAGGTCCAGGGAGAATAAATGACAACTTTGAAGTTCGCCGATGACAATGTAATTCTGATAGAGACAGCAAAGGACTTGGAAGAGAAGTGGAACGGAGTGGATAGTGTTGGTTGGTGGTTGGTTTGGGGTATAAAGGGACCAAACTACAGGGTCATCAGTCTCTCTTTACTGACGCAATCAAGGCTCAAGGTACAAAAACACCCAACACCCCACCTAAAAAGGATCGAATGGAACGAACAACAAACGGGAAAAACATACACCACAAGGGGAGAAGTAGGAAAAGGTATTAAAACCATAGATCACATGGTCTGGGCTGGCTGATCTCAATAATAAAAGACGATGAACCAACCACTCTGCAACATATTAGAATGCCCACCCCAAAAAGACAAGGCGGGATGCACCCGTGTAAGGAAAGGATGACCACCAAGACAAACAATTGCAAAGGAAGTGCGACCGAGTTAAAATGGAGGGAGGGTGTCGACCTCAGAGAGAAGGCTAGAAAAGCTAAATGCCCACCCTTAGACGGTACTATAACCCCCCCCCCCCTCCCCAATCACGAATAAAACATAAAACTACATCTGCTGTTGAGGTATTGTCACCCAACACCGAAGGTAGAGTGCTGGGAAGGTTAAACGTCTTCCGCAGTCCAGCAGCATGTGAAGGACGGTCATATGTGAGCCACAATGACGGAGGAGGAAGCCATGTATTAGCTATGTATGGCCAATGCGGAGCCGGCAGAGAACCACAGAGTCCCAACGAGAAGCCCACATGGAGGTCTTCCACACATTCGTAGTCTCCTTAAGGGCAACACAGATTGTTGTGCATACTGAGATTATGCCATTCCGTCTCCCAAAGCTTAAATACCTTGCGGATTAATAATGATCACAGGTCAGTTACAGGGATGCCGATCTCCAGAAGCAGTTCCGGGTAGCCTGTTTGGCCAGCCTGTCGCAAGTTCATTTCCTGGGATTCCGACGTGGCCGAGGTCCTAACAAACACAACGGAACGACTGGACCGTTCAGGACATAGCTGGACTCCTGGATGGTCGCTAGCAAACGATGGCGAGGGTAGTACTGGTCGATAGTTCGTAGGCTGGTTCAAATGGTTCAAATGGCTCTGAGCACTATGCGACTTAACTTCTGAGGTCATCAGTCGCCTAGAACTTAGAACTACTTAAACCTAACTAACCTAAGGACATCACATACATCCATGCCCGAGGCAGGATTCGAACCTGCGACAGTAGCGGTCACTCGGTTCCAGACTGTAGCACCTAGAGCCGCACAGCCACTACGGCTGGCAGTTCGTAGGCTGCTCAAGGAGTCGGTACAGAGAAGAAATGACTCACCAGGGCATTAGCGGATGCTCTGAAGAGAACGAGAAATGGCTGCCAGCTGTGCAGTGAAAACACTGCAGCCATCTGGCAAGTAGTGCTGTTCAATATGTCCTCAATGAACGTACGCAAAGCTAACGTGACCATCAGCCACCGAGCCGTCAGTGAAAACCACTTGACCGGCCGCGGTGGTCTCGCGGTTCTAGGCGCGCAGTCCGGAACCGTGCGACTGCTACGACCGCAGGTTCGAATCCTGCCTCGGGCATGGGTGTGTGTGATGTCCTTAGGTTAGTTAGGTTTAAGTAGTTCTAAGTTCTAGGGGACTGATAACCACAGCAGTTGAGCCCCATAGTGCTCAGAGCCATTTGAACCATTTTGAAAACCACTTCATGGTCCCGGTACATTTCAAGAATCGAGAGGAAATGACAGCAGAGGGCTGTGGGGTTAACTGGGTTCTTAGGACCATGTGAAAGGTCCAGGCGAAGCTTTGGCTTAGGTGTACACCATAGAGCTGTGCGTGAATGTACCTCGAGTATAGATGGTACAGGCAAGGACTCCACTTCTGACCCACTTCCGACAGAAGAGATCGGACGTGAACTGCAGCCCAGACCTGGTCCTCCGACACGAGAGATGAACCACCGTGGATGGGAAAAGGAGACGATAATTCGGATGCTCAGGAGAGCTATTAATATGTGCAACGTACCCGGCGAGCAGTTATGCACACCTAACCGTTAATGGAGGGACTCCAGCCTCCAACAGGACGCTGGTCACGGACTCGTCCTAAAATCTTCTGTTGCTAGTCGAACGCCATAGTGGTGCACTGGGTGGAGTAAACGCAACGCTGAGAGCGCCGCCGAACCATAAACCAAACTCCCACAGTCGAAGAGGAATTGAACATGGGCTCTGTAGAGCTGCAGCAGCGTAGAGGGATCTGCACCCCCAGATGGTGTTGCTCAAGCAGCAGAGGGCACTGAGGTGCTGCCAGCACTTCCGTTCAGCTGACGAAGATGAGGAAGCCACGTCAATAGAGCGTCGAAAACCAGTCGTAAGAATCGATATGTCTCCACTACATTGATTGGATCGTCATTAAGCTAAAGTTCTTGTTCCGGATGAAGGGTACGGCGTCGGCAGAAGTGCATGACACACGACTTCGTGGCTGAAAACTGGAAGCTGTGGGCTAGAGCCCATGACAGCGCCTTGTGGATGGCTCCCTTTAGGCAACGCTTGGCAACACCAGTCCTGGCGAAGTAGTACGAAATGCAGAATTCGCCTGCATACAGAGAAGGTAAGACCTACGGCCTGACAGCTGCTGCTAGACCGTTAATGGCCACTAAAAACAGAGATACACTTAATAAAAAGCACTGCGGAACCCCATTCTCCTGAACGTGGAGG
Source organism: Schistocerca gregaria (assembly GCF_023897955.1). Classification (NCBI taxonomy): domain Eukaryota; kingdom Metazoa; phylum Arthropoda; class Insecta; order Orthoptera; family Acrididae; genus Schistocerca; species Schistocerca gregaria. The sequence goes on from NC_064926.1 coordinate 470,282,550, forward strand.
GGGGGGGGGAGACTATGGGAGGCACCAACGTGGACACGGAAAGTACGGAGCGATAGGAAATTTTGGATACAAATCGGGAGCGGCCCTCGGAGACACCATTCATATAATGTGGCGAGGATATGATGTCGCCAGGTCGTGTCGAGAACTTTTTGTGAATCAGAAAAAAGACGGCAACCGGGTGTTAGCGTCTGGAAAAAGCTGTTCGGATGGCAGACTCGAGAGAAACTAAATTAACAAAGGTAGAGCATGGAGCCAGTAGTCCACATGACTTCAGGACCCAACACAACAGCCGACTTACCATACGTTCTAACAGCTTACAAAGAACGTTGGTGAGGCTGATGGACCGATAGATATCTACATGAAGCAAGTTTTTACCGGTTTTGAGCACGGGAATGATGGTGTTCTCCCACCATTGCGATAGGAAGACGCCATCGCAACAGATCCTGTTGAAGGTGGCGAGAAAATGTCGCTTGTAGTCGGACGAGAGATGTTTGATCATCTGACTGTGGATCCGATCTGTCCCAAGAGCGTGACGTTCAGTAAACGAGAGGGCTTTCCTTTCCATCCGCAGTTTGAGGGTGCGAAATGCTAGGGGATAATTCTCTGAGACGGAGGCTCGAGTATAGTGCTCAGAAAAGTGCTCGGCAGTTGCGTTGGCGTCGGAAGATAGCACGCCATTAATGTTAATGCCAATAACACACGTCGGGGTCTGGTACCCACAAACACGTCTGATCTTCGCCCAGACTTGGGAAGGTGGCGTATGGCACCCAATGGTCGAGACGTACCTCTCCCAACACGCCTGTTTCGTCTTTTTATAAGCTGACGAACGCGGGCACGGAGCCGTTTAAAAGCTATTATTAGGTGCTCTAGGGAAGGGTGCTGCTTATGTCGCTGTAGAGTTCGCCGATGCTCTTTAATCCACATATACATCCTCGTGGTTACTCTACTTTTCACAATAAAGTGCCTGGCAGATGGTTCAATGAACCACCCCCAGGCAGTCTCTCTACCGTTCCACTTTCGAACGGCACGCGGGAAAAACGAGCACGTGGCAATGGCCACAGTGATTTCCAGCGACCTCCAAGGTACTGACATTCGCCGGGGCCACCCTAAACAACAAAGGATCGTGTTTTCCACCGCAGAGACGATCGTTCTAGTGACCTGCTCAACAACTACATCAATGGTACTACCGCGCGGGGTAGCCGTTCGGTCCGGGGCGTCTTGTCAGGGTTTGCACGGCTCCTCCCGTCAGAGCTTCGAGTCCTCCTTCGGGCATGGGTGTGTGTATTTTCCTTTGGATAAATTATTTTAAGTTAGATTAATTAGTGCGTAAGCCTAGGGAGCGATGACCTAAGCAGTTTGGTCCCATAGTCCTTACCACAAATTTCAAAATTTTGATGGTACCATGTGGAGGAGATTCAGTGGTGACATCAGAGGTGAAGGCTTCGCAGTCTGCCTTTTTTAAAGCCCATCTTGTTAGACGTCCGGGGAAATGGCGCTGGGGGAGTGACAGGAAGATAGGACAGTGGTCACTACCCACAAGTCATCATGGGCTATCCAGTGGACAGATAGTAGAAGTCCTGGGCTACAGAGGGATAAATCAATGGCCGAGTAAGTATCAAGAGCCACAGTGAAATGTGTGGGGGCCCCAGTATGTAAAAGGCTGAGGACGAATTGACACAGGGGAGTTTCGACATCTCGACTTGGGCCAGTAAGCATGGTGCCATCCCACAAGGGGTTATGCGTGTTAAAATCTCCCAAGAGTAGGAAAGGTTTAGGGAGTTGATGAATCAGTGCATACAATGCGTCCAGAGGTACTGCACCATCTGGAGGAAGATATAAGTTGCAAACAGTTATTTCCTGTCATCGCCGGCCGCTGTGGCCGGGCGGTTCTAGGCGCTTCAGTCTGGAACCGCGCGACCACAACAGTCGCAGTTTCGAATCCTGCCTCGAGCATGGATGTATATGATGTCCTTAGGTTAGTTATGTTTAAGTAGTTCTATGTTCTAGGAGACTGATGACCTCACATATTGAGTCTATTAGTGCTCAGAGCCATTTGAAACTATGTCGTCCTTATCCTGAAAGCCACAGCTTCAAGAGGAATTTGAAGGGGCACAGTTCACTGCATACTGAGTTCAGGACATAGATACAAACTCCACTTGACTATTATAGTCGCTATAGTTCTTGAAATATCCTGTGTAGCCATGAAGGACAGGAGCTGCATTGCCAGGAACCAGGTTTCCTGGAGAGCAGTGCAGAAAACAGGTGTAAACCTTAACAGTTGCCATAGATCAGCCAGATGATGGAAAGAACTGCAACAATTCCACTGGAGGATGTCATCATCGTGAGGCTGGGAAGGTATGAAACATACAAGGAGGTAGGTTACGACTAAGGGTCACCTGCTGCCACCTATTGAGTATTTTTATCCATTCCTATTGTGGATGAGGCATCAGTGAGATCCAGGCCCTCAGGGGATGAGATCATCTTCGCCTCATCTGTAGGTGCAGAATTGGTATGGAGTGGGGGTGTTGGAGACACTGTAGAGTCCTTTTTCTGAGCAGACTTCTTTGTTTGTTTACCCTGTCCTTTCTCTTTAGGGGATTGGTGGGAGGAATTCTCCGAAGTAGCTTCAGGCACGGAGGAAGACTATGAAGTTCTTCGCCGAGCAGCTTTTGGTTCCTTTAACCAATGGCGAGTGCCCGCTGAGCCATTAGTGGAGACCTTGGGAGAGGGGGTCCCTCGGGACGCCTTCCACACGAGAGGAGCCAGAAGAGGCTGTTGCTTCTCCGGCTGGGTGGAGGGGACTGATGTACCCTGCAATTTGGGGGCTACTTTGGGAGCAATGGAAAGAGATTTTCCCCCTACAACCAAGGGGGCAGATGTATTCTGGAGGCCCAGAGTTCCCACTGTTCATGGCACAGACTGTGATATTACTGGTACTTGTGATGTCAATGGTAATGTAGCATATGTGGACATCAACCGAATGGGCTGTAATTGTTCAAATTTACGTTTAGCTTCTTGGTATGTCAACCAGTCCAGGGTCTCTTACTCCATGATTCTCCACTCGTTTTGGAGTACTGTGCAGTCTGGCGAGCAGGGGGAGTGCTGCTCTCTGCAGTCGATACAAGTGGGAAGAGGCACACAGGGAGTATCTGGATACAGGGGACGCCTGCAGTCTCGACATGTAGCGTTGGAAGTGCAGTGCGAATACATGTGCCCGAATTTCCAGCACTTAAAGCACTGCATAGGAGGGGGGGGGGGATGTATGGTTTAACGTCACAGTGGTAAACCATCACCTTGACCTTTTTGGGCAATGAATCACCCTCAAAGGCCAAGATGAAGGCACTGGTAGCAACCCGGTTGTCTTTGGGTCCCCTGGAAACGCGCCTCATGAAATGAACACCCCAGTGTTCAAGATTGGCGCGGAGCTCGTCGTCAGACTGCAAGAGGAGGTCGCGATGGAAAACAATTCCCTAACCATGTCGAGGCTTTTATGGGGAGTGATGGAAACAAGAATATCACCAAGCCAGTCACAAGCGAGTAACGCCTGGGATTGGGCTGGGGATGCTGTCTGAATCAAGACTACACCGCTTCTCATCTTGGACAGCGCTGTCATTTCTCGAAACTTATCCCCAAGTTGTTCAACAAAAAACTGAGGCTTCAGAGGTAGAAAGGCGTCCTCGTCCATTCTGCTAAAGACTAAATACCGAGGTGAACATGGCTCTCTTCTTTCTGTAGCCCTACGTTCGCCTCATGATGTAACGAGGGAGGGCAGCGATTTAGTGTCACGTCTGTCAACATTGTACTCGATCTTGCCCTTCTTAGAGACCGCTGGCGCCGTACGGTCACCAGCAATGAATGATTTAGTCCGCTTCATTGCGGTCATCTCCCGTGATGTCACCCACTCTGGTCAGGGTGATCAGGGCTCTACCCAAGGGCGCTACTCAGCCACAGCAAAGGCCACCTGGCATGATGGCCGTTGCTGGGACTCCTGATGCCCCAGGAAGACAGGCATCTGCTCCTTGGCATACGTGGGGAGTTTACAGCTCAGGCATCAGAGTGCGATCCCTGTGTTGTCAGGGGGCTACCACCAAATGGGTACATGATGGTCCCACCACAACAGACTGACTACCGTTCTGGAAACTGGTCGCAGAGAAATCCAATACTGCCATGGTGGTGAAAGAGCACACGAGACAACGGAATAAGATGGCATACCCCAGAATGTGTCCTCGCTCAAATAGTTGAATTGCAGATTGTAATATTACAGGACATATTGGGACATATTGAAGTATTCGATACTGTAGACTTTTAGGGGATGTCGATACAGATATGCAAAATGTAAAGGGAAACTTTGGTGATGTTTAAATATTGTACTGTGTCAATATTAGAACATTTTGCACAGAAAGAACAAAAATAGAATTAATGTAAATATATATTAGTGTTAGTAACCTATTTTCATTCAATTTTGTAATTATATTTCATTTTGTAAAAGAAAGACTCACTGTTTGCTGTAGCTCTGATTAATTGTATAAATTATCAGCTTTGAGCTAAATTATTTCGTATAATATGGACAAGATACTTTTAAAAACTCACCAGCTATAGAGAAAGTCTGTAAATGAACGTTTAATGCACACTTCTGGAACTTTCTATGGAGAAATTCTATATTATGATCGCAAAAATACGAAAACTTGTGAAAACTGTTTCATAACCTAATTTCGAAAGACGATTTGTATCAAGAAATATTGCTAAAAAGATTTATTTACGTTTTGAAACACGATTTAAATCATTTTGCATGTGAATGGTTGTTCTGGATCACTCAGGAAATATCCAGAATCGGGTGTCGGGATGTTTCTGGAAACATCGGTACAAATCTGGTGAAGGTTATCCAGAAGCTGGTAGAAAAATGTTATAAAATCTATTTGGAAATTATGCTTGTAAGAATTTATATGTACTGATCCTTTTACTTACTTTAATCTGTACTATAATTCTGTAATGTCTAATTTAGTTTTAAGTCGTGAATTGCTATCGTATTGTAAACAAAACATTGTCAAAGACTCTCATTGTTTGGAAAGATATTAATACACCTAGGAGTTGTCAGTGGCCAGTTCGGATATGCAGTGCGGTTAGCTCGGAGAGTCAGTTGTTGAGTCTGTGAAGTCTGTCAGTTCTGTTTGTAAATAAACGTCTGTAATGAAGAATTACTTGTTGTCGTCAATATGAACTCAAGACCTTTTGCACGAAGCAGACACCTCCTAATGCAACGTTTTAATTTGGTTGAGGAAGCTGGGATCGCTATAAGTGCAAACAAATTGAAGTGGAACGTTTTAATTTGGTGTTGAGGAGCTGAAATGTTAAAAGATGGAGATGCAAAGCCATGACAAGATGCTCAGGACATCGAATGTAAGGGCACTGTGGGTAGCTCATGCACCACGTAAGGCGTCCTCCCCCATATGGACCGCACTTCTATAGTACTTGGAAAGTGGCAGGTCAAATCATAAAATGGGACCGGAAGTTATAGGGCCGAAAAGCCTCTTACAACAGGCAGGGATACCTCGGGGCTATTCTAACCCCAAGACCCGCAGACGGGAGAGGGGGGGGGGGGATGGATTGTGTCTTAAAAAGAGGTTTTAAGATGAACATAAAAAAATAGAACAAGGGCAATCGAACGTAGTCGAATTAAATCAGGAGCTGCTTAGGTAATGAGGCAATGAAAAAAGCAGGGGAGTTTTGCTATTTGGGGAGTAAAGTAACTGGCGATGGCTGAAGTAGACAATTTATAAAATGCGGACTACCAATAGCGAGAAAAACGTTCCTGGAAAAGAAGTATTTATTGACATTAACATAAAACGAATATTAGGAATTCTTTTTCTTAAATATAGGGTGTATGAAACATTTGTAGGAAATCTTAGGGATTTATTCCTGACATGGAAATATTACAAAAAGTTCTTATGAACATGGGTCCGAAAATCGTTTTTAGGGTGGTATCACAGTCATACAGTAATAGCGTAATTGACCTCCAATGTAATTTTTCCTCAGTCTTTTGTTTCCTTTTAGTTATGACATTTGTTTTTTATCTGATCGTCATTTGTTCTGTTCAAGAGTAACTCCCACCGTAGCAGACCACAACGATGTATTCAGTATCTGAAATGACGGACATGTACGATATGTGGACGCAGCACGTCAACTTTATGCTAAACGTTACCGTGGGAGGCAATTACCTTCTGCAAGAACGCTTGACTCCACCAACGCTTGCGAGAGAGGTTCATTCTAGCAGTGAGTTGCAGATGTTGAGAAACCTCGTGATGTATGAGTGCCTGAGATTGAAGAAACATGTCTTCGTACTGTAGAAGAAACTCTGAGTAGAAAAAGGAGAACTGCGAGAAGGAAAGGAGTTAATCACCTGACAGTCTTTAAAATCCTGTATGAAAATCTTATGTAGACGTATCACCAACATCGAGTGCTAGAATTAAATGCGACAGAATAACCTTGTGTCTAAACATATTTGGGCAGTGTCTAGTATTTCCGCAGTTCTTAGCAATTACCTTGTTCATCACTAATGAGGCTGAATTATCACGTGATGGGATCTTCAGTTATTATAGAAGTCACGTCTGTGCGTATTAAAAGCCTCATGAAGTGCCACAATCCGAAAGCGAACTGAGGTTCGGCCTCAATGTGTGGGGTGAAATCATGCATGACTATTTCATTTTTGTGGTTCATAGACTACCGAAAAGCAACTGACAGCTTACGTCAGTCAAAAACGTGGGAACTATTAGGCCTTACGAGAATACCAGTGCACCTTATACATATGATCAGAAAATCTGTACAAAAACCAAGAAGCAACAGTGAAAATAAAGCTAGAATACACAGAAATTTCCTGGATAGAGGAAAGACTCAGACGAGTATATAGTATCTCCAAAATACTATCGATGGCATCAAAGTACCTCAGAAAGTTAAAGACGTAGCGTAAAACCAAGGAGAGAGTGGATTGAGGACTCTAAAGAATGCACCGAAATGAACCTGAAAAAAATGAGAACCAAAGTAACATCCAGTAGGCCATGGAAGGACGTCGTTCGTCATTTCGCTACGAGTCGGAGACGATTTGATGGTTCATGACAACAACACGAACCATGAATTTCCTTTTGGATAAAGCGGTCAGTGATAATATAGACAAAAGGTACGTTTTTCCAAGTTATTAATAACATTTGAAATTATCATACATCTGCTACCCTACAGTAAGGCGTTGAGACGCTGACGACCTACAATCGTGACGAACACAGAAAATGTTGAATTTCCCATCTTCTAAGAGAACCGCTCGCCCCTACTGAATAGGCCGGTCACATAACACTGCGGTTACGCAGGCTGACGATTCAGCTGAAACGGAAGCGAGATATTCACCGCTGCACATAACTAATGAGTCAATCGCTTAATCTTTCTTACTATTTACATTCTTCCTATCGTTTAATCAACTAGTGCATCGAGTTCTCAGAGCTGTAACGGAAGTTATTTTCCGAACTGACACATCCTATGTACGGGTCAACGTGATTCCCTCTAAGCACCGATCATGTTGAAAGGTGTACGTATTAGAAAAAATGGTAATGAAAGATGTATACATCATGATAAATGGCAGTTTGTTTGGCATTTTTAACAGTTTACCTGGAATATTTACCACTTTGAACATTTCTGCATGGCGCACACATGAACGGTACACATTCTTCCGCTACCAGAGATTTCAGCATTATCGAGTACAGCTCGGGCGAGCGAATCTGAAGTAGATGACCGGCCAGAGATGGAGAGGGAGTATTGTGTTATGGCAGAGTGAGGAGCTAGGATGGCGCATGAGCCAGACAGAGATTTTCATTCGAGATATTCCATGATTCGTAATTCAGGCAAGAGGATGATCTGCTATGATTGTGTAAAGACAGAGGGTTCATTTGGAAAAAAACTTAATTGTGCTGAGTTTATTCTGCTGCAACAGCTGGGAAAGTAATTATTTCACTGTGTGTAAGAACATCTAAGTGCTGGTTGTTGTTGTTATGGTCTTTAGTCCTGAGACTGGTTTGATGCAGCTCTCCATGTTACTCTATCCTGTGCAAGCTTCTTCATCTCCCAGTACCTGCTGCAGCCTGCATCCTTCTGAATCTGCTTAGTGTATTCATATCTTGGTCTCCCTCTACAATTTTTACCCTCCACGCTGCCCTCCAGTACTAAATTGGTGATCCATTGATGCCTCAGAACATGTCCTACGAACCGATCCCTTCTTCTCGTCAAGTTGTGCCACAAACTTCTCCCCTATCCTATTCAATACCTCCTCATTAGTTATGTGATCTACCCATCTAATCTTCAGCATTCTTCTGTAGCACCACATTTCGAAAGCTTCTATTCTCTTCTTGTCCAAACTATTTATCGTCCATGTTTCGCTTCCATACATGGCTACACTCCATACAAATACTTTCAAAAACGACTTCCTGACACTTAAATCTATATTTGACGTTAACAAATTTCTCTTCATCAGAAACACTTTCCTTGCCATTACCAGTCCACATTGTATATCCTCTCTACAAAAGTTAACAAATTTCTCTTCATCAGAAACACTTTCCTTGCCATTGCCAGTCCACATTGTACATCCTCTCTACTTCCACCGTCATCAGCTATTTTGCTCCATAAATAGCTTATCTATTGCTTTAAGTGTCTAATTTCCTTATCTTATTTCCTCGGCATCACCTGATTTAATTCGAGTACATTAAATTATCCTCGTTTTGCTTTTGTTGATATTCACCTCATATTATACTTTCAAGAAACTGTGCATTACTTTCAACTGCTCTTTCAGGTCCCTTGCTGCCTCTGACAGAATTACAATGTCATCGGCATACCTGAACGTTTTTATTTCTTCCCGATGAATTTTAATTCCTACTCCAAATTTTTCTTTTATGTCCTTTACTGCTTGCTCAATATACAGATTGAGTAATCTCGGGGAAAGACTACAACCCTGTCTCACTCCCTTCTCAGCCAATGCTTCTCTTTCATGCCACTAGACTCTTACAGCTGCCATCTGGTTTCTGTCCAAACTGCAAATAGCCTTTCGCTCCCTGTATTTTACCACTTCCACCTTCAGAATTTGAAATGGAGTATCCCAGAGCTTTCTCTAATTCTACAAACGCTAGAAACATTGGTTCGTCTTTCCTTAACCTATCTTCTAAGATAAGTTATGGGGTCAGTACTGCCTTGCGTGTTCCAACATTTCTGCGGAATCCAAACCGACCTCCACAAGGTCGGCTTCTACCAGTTTCTCCATTCGTCTGCCTAAGAAATTGTGATAGTATTTTGCAGCAGTGACTTATTAAACTGATAGTCCCGTAATTTCACAACTATTAACACCTGTTTACTTCGGGATTGAAATTATTATATTCTTCTTGATGTATTATTGTATTTCGCCTGTCTCACACATCTTGATCACCATATGGAAGATTTTAGCCATTTTGAACTTACTTTCAATCTCAGTTTTGGTATTTTTTAATTCCTTTTTGCCTGCTTCATGTACTGCATTCTTGTATTTTCTCCTTTCATCAATCAAATTCAATATTTCTTCTGTTATCCAAGGATTTCTACATTCCCTTGTCTTTTTACCTACTTGATCCTCCGCTGCCTTCACTAATTCATCTCTCAGAGCTACCCATTCTTCTTCTACTGTTCTTCTTTTCCCCATTCCTGTCACTCGTTCACTAATGCTCTCTCTGAAACTCTCTACAACCTCTGGTTCTTTCAGTTTCTCCAGGTCCCATCTCCTTAAATTCCCAGCTTATTGTAGTTTTTTCAGTTTTAATCTGCAGTTCATAACCAATAGATTGTGGTCGGAGTCCACATTTGCCCCTGGAAATGTCTTACAATTTAAAACCTGGTTCCTAAATCTCTGTGTCACCATCATATAATCTGACTGAAACCTTCCAGTGTCTCCAGGCCTCTTCCACGAATACAACCTTCTTTCTTGATTCTTGAACCAAGTGTTAGGTATGATTAAGTTATGCCCTGTACTAAATTCTACCAGGCGGCTTCATCTTTCATTCCTTACCCTCATTCCATATTCACCTACGACTTTCCTTCTCTTCCTTTTTCCACTATCGAATTCCAGTCCCCCATGACTATTACATTTTTTTCTTCCTTCACTATCTGAATAATTTCTTTTATCTCATCATATATTTCATCAATCTCTTCGTCATCTGCGGAGCTAGTTGGTATATAAACTGTAGTAGGTGGTAGGCATAGGTTTCGTGTCTATCTTGGCTACAATAATGCGTTCACTGTCCTGTTCGCGTAGTAGCTTACCCGCACTCTATTTTTTTATTCATTAATAAACCTACTCCTGCATTACCTCTATTTGATTTTGTATTTATAACCCTGTATTCGCCTGACCAGAAGTCGTGTTCCTCCTGCCACCGAACTTCAGTATTTCCCACTAAATCTAACTTTAACCTATCCATTTCCCTTTTTAAATTTTCTATCCTACCTTCCCGATTAAGGGATCTGACATTCCAAGCTCCAACCCGTAGAACGCCAGTTTTGTTTCTCCTGATAACGAAGTCTTCCTGAGTAGTCCCCGCCCGTAAATCTGAATGGGGGACTATTTTACTTCCAGAATATTTTATCCAAGAGGACGTCATCATCGTTTAACCATACAGTAAAGCTATGTGCCGTCGAACCGATAGAGGTACTCAAGGTACCCTCCGCCACACACCGTCAGGTGCCTTGC